>NW_027262566.1:0-27294 GCF_902827115.2 Pseudochaenichthys georgianus
TCACAACATCCATGAGGCTGTGATAGTGCATGCTAAGGCAAATGTTCCTCTTCATTGACAGCGATGTAAAACGAATGTAGATCATAAGACACACGTAATGATAATAAATCAAACAAAGAACACTGTGCTCTATACAGTAGGTGAGATACACCTGCACATTTAAATGTTCGTACTGTACAATATTTTGTAGGCACTGACAACACTGGTTTTGCTCACCCACTTTTCCATGTGGAAATGAAAACTGAGCGGCAGTGCAATGGTGCAAGAGAACAACAAGGACAGATATGCAAACCCCTATTTGTGAGTCTGTATGTGTGCATCCTTAGGTATGATGGCCCGAGACATCGTCCTGGACCCAAATTAACCCGTGTTGTATCACTGAACAGCTTGTGGCAGTCCATTTCATCCTGAAAGAGCCACTCAATCTCTGCTGGAAGCGAACCAACAGAGAGAAAACATGGAGATTGACACTTAGTATACAGTGGCAGTTAGCATTCACAGTATCAACTCTCTCTTACACCTGACACACACAGACAGACACACACGCACAGTTTCATGTCATGCAATTAAATGTCCTCCTCCAGAAAATTACAATTAATTCATCAAATAAGATTTTTGCTTCCCCTTTTCTTCTAAATTTATCTTGCAAAACTGGTCAGAGAAAAGATAACCTTTGATGAATTAACACTTACAAATCAGACAATAACACAGGATACAGATAATATTAAATAGTCAAGAGTATAATTTGGTCTCCTTACCAATCTGCAGCCACAGGCTTTCAGATAATTCAAAGCAGAACCTCATTAACTTGGATAACAGAATGAATCAACTTTTCGGTCATATTCAAGCATATACCTGTGTCTCAACTGTTTTGTATCTAGTTCAAATTAAAAGAAGAAGCAGGACTAAACCTTGAGATTTAACTGTTCTTATGGACTTTCAATGTTGTGTCTTATTCCAGACAGAAACTAGAACCATGAAATTAATTTCTATATTTTCTCCCAGTATGGATGAGGGAGTATGTGTGAGTGATTTTGTACACCTTTATAAATCCAACTAATTGCCTACACTGTTTACCTGTTTAGTTAGTCAATATCCAACTATTTAGTATTGATTTAATTAAACCACTTGGATATTCACGATGCAAATATGATTATGATGTATTACTAACTATACTATATAAATATATAAAGTCCAATATGTCACTTCAATGGATGCCAATGGATAGAGTTCAAAGGTTGTCCATTGATATAGTGATTAACTGATATAATGCACTTACTGTACGCTACTCAATCTAACTTCTCAAAAAAAAGAAAAGAAAAGTTATTGATATATCAATAACTTTTCTTTTTAGTAAATCTAACAGAAAATAAACCTCTTTCAGTTGGAATCATGTTAATGAAATCATCTCACTCTATCTTCTGCTTCCTTCTTTAAAAAAGAAAAAGAAATCTGTCCAAATGCCAGCAAAGAATTTTACATTATTAAAGGTGGGGTAGGTAATTTTGGAGAAACCAGCTCGAGTGCGCTAGAATTTGAAAATACACAACCGGAGAAAATCTGCCACTTCCTTACAGAGCCCCTCCTCCAACACACACGAACGCGCACATGACCAATGAGGGCACGAGATAAGTTTGTGCACAGATGGAAGGCTGACAGGCAGGTAGGCCATCCAGTTATTTTAGCCGGGTCGGCTAAAATGATTGGTCGTGCTTTTTACAGTAGTACGGCTTCCACAGATGACATTTTTTTATAGATTTGTTGTCAAAGCACTTAAGATATTCATTGCTATCGGGATGTTAAGAGCATTCCATGGAATATAACAAAAAGTGTATCTCGAGCCGGTTTCTCAAACTTACCTACCCCACCTTTAATTAATAGTGTCTACAGGTTCAGCGAGCAACCCTCAATGTTTGTTTCATTGGAACCTCTGCCCTTCCAATTGACTCTAATATAGATTTAGTTAATTGGCATCATTATGTCAGATAATGCAACTCGAGTTTATAAGAGCTATATGGTACATGCCAAGGCTAATTGATGATAAATACTGTAAATAGACGAGGATTCAGAGGACATGTGCATGTGTGTCTGCTGTCCTATAATCAAGTTCAAATGCCATTAACTCTTCAGCAAAAAATTCTTCCTAAAAGGTTTAGGGACTGCTCCCGTTTCCTGTACTCCCACTCGAAAACATGCTCTTCTCTAATTCATTTACCCATGCTTCCTATACACACCAGTGGTATAATTGCAGTGGTAATGAACGTGCAAAAGCAGCAATTTGGGATGGGAATAATATTAGCAACCCAGCAACGCTTGCTACACTTTCGTACATAACCACCATCTCTTAACATTACCACAAACTGATTCATCTGTGCCCTGTGGAACAAAGCAAGTTCAATATACCCAGGAAATCGTTGTGTTATTTGCCTTCACTAACCATATTAACACAAACAAATCTTGCTTATCTGTCCTTAATAGTGGTTATCAACTCAGTTAGTCAAGCATACTGTATGACCAATGTCAAATGTAAACACAAATCTCTGACTGTGGTTGTATAAATTAATAATTATAACATCACTGCCCCATCTACAACAGGCTCATGATTCCATTTTTGTATTCCGTTTTTCTGTCTGTTTTGTTTGCATGAATTCTTGAACAATAGATGTACTTTTTTCATCCCCTTGAGGAATTTATTGCATGTTTGACAATATGTAGGTCTTATTTTTCAGCTGAAACACAAGCATTAAAACAGAACTATTAGTAAAATGAAAAATGACTATAATACAATTGAGTTAAGAAGGCTTACTTTCATATATTTTAGTCAACCATAACATACTGTACATTACAGTCTGCGGCACTAAAAGGACATGACTGACTTAAGAAGCTGACACAGATAATTGAATATTTATTATGATATGATAATGTCGTGCCCTGGACTCACGGACTCTGCATTTCTTTGTGTTGTTTTGCTGCTGGTATTTGTACATGCCCCCTAGCTTTTGATGATTATGGGATATGAAAGTTTCTTCACATTATTTTTTTTTATTTTTATTTTGTATTACTTGTATGTCCGCTTCACATCGCCGGCAGTTTCAGCAAGAAAAAGACTAACATTGTTAAGCACACTATAATTTCCCCTAGGGGATGAATAAAGTATATTCTATTGTTATTCCATACCAGTACATCCAAGCAAAACAAAACATGTAACAGAACACACACATGTAATTAGAGCTACTTGATGCAGACGTGTTATACAGTAGGCTACTTCTTTTGATTTATTCATTCATTTTGTCAGCCGGCCTTTGCTGCATTTGGAATGTTAAACTGTGTTGCTTTGAGCCTGCATTATTACTTCTTTGTATTTGTGTAATATTTTGTTACGTTATATACTTTGGTCTGTCAATAGACAGTGCTTCCAAGCAGGTTCGAAGTGCAGCATGTTGATCTACACCAGTATGAAGTGATCCACTTTTGTATAAGTAAAAACATGGTTAAACAGGAAGTAACCCAACTCCAAATCGTGCTCCGTGGTACAGAGCCATGCTCTCTTAGCACAGTTTCCTGGTAGGCCTGACTTAGGTTGCTCTTTGTTAGTATGCAGCTGCGCTCTTGAGGCCTAAAGAAAGTCTACAGGGATCTCTCTGCCCTCTGTAGTTATATATGCAAAGCTACAGCTGAAGGTCACACTGCTTAGGTCACGTGGTTTGAAAAATATAAGCCCATTACATGTTTATCAACAACAAGAAGAAAATAGGGGGAGCTTTCAAAAAGCAATTACCCACGATATTCCGCTGTTGCATAATGGTATTTATATTTCATAGAGGGGTTAGAGGGTGATTTTAGAGGCAAAAAGGGAGCAGTTTTGATCAGAGGCTGAAATGGATGAATGGGGGTGAGAATGAAGGGATGGATAAACAGTCCAAGCCTTGATGTAAATACTTTTCAAAGAGACGACTGAATCATACCCCCAACATTAGAGAGAAGAAGGGCACATAGTGTGCTCCAGCCATGAGAGTTGAAAAGGTGCCGTTTTTCATAAACACTTTTTTGAAAGGTTAACACAGTATGTATCCAATTTGTAGCAAGATATAAAGTCTACACACTGTAAATCTGAGCCATAGATATATATTGATGTGGGCTAGTATGAGTATGATGTAACAGTTTGTTAACCAGGTTTTCCATCTAAGCTTTGCATAGGCTAATTGGTGATGCTGATTTCCATAGCTCTACAGGTCTCATGACCTAAAGGAAAAGTCAAGAGAACACTAAACATCATCAGATTAAACAAGAGTGTGTGCTACAAACTTTGCGGCAATACATCAAATAGCTGTGACATTTTGCTAAAACCATTATGATGCTAATGAGTCATCAAAGTCCTGATTATTCACAGTCTGGGAAATGTTATATTTCTGTAGAGAGGTTTGTGCCAATACAGTTTGAAGATTTTAGGATACTTGACTGGATAAATAAAAGATACATCCTAACCCTTAAACTATGATAGTGTTTACACATTTTAGAGCTATCTTATTGACATCTAATTTCACCAAAATGCAACTCAGCATAGTGGTCAGAGTAGGATTCATCCTTTAGGGACCATGCTCACCACCAATGCAGCCAACAAAGTGAATATATGCAGTAAATAGTGTGTAGAGTCACAGCACACCACTTAACCACCAATACCTAATTTTAGAAGTTATTTTCAAGAATCTTTACAAGATAAATAGCTTCAAAGCATAGCTCAGGAGCACAAAGAACACATATATTTTCACTTAAGTTTTGCCACCAGTAATCCCAATTGCTTTGGGTCAAATATGTACAAAATGTTACCCCATCTTTGCTTCTAGGTATAGCTCTCTGTTCTTCCAACTCAATTGATGTTATGCACTTTGTATGTAATGAGGCAACAGCCCCAACTCCATGGTGGCTGGCCTCTGCCTTTTTCTCAGAGGAGGATGCAGTGGCAGGGATTAAATTGAATTAGCCGCATAATTATTTCCCTTGAAATGGATCATGACAACAATTAGTGTCTTGGGTTGTGTGCAATAATGGACTACTTGAACATTCCTCTGCTCTACATACCCTAGTACTTGCATTTATTTCTTGTTTTTGTTGTTTATGTATCCGTTTCCTTAGACATAGTATACAGTACAGTTGTGTGTCTTTTTATGTCAGTCAGCCTTTGATAACAGGTAAATGTGCATTTATTTGAAACATGTGTTCACCTTTACACTCATAACACATACTGTATCATAACATACTGTAAAAGTAAAAGCTATTTCGTGCATACAAGCTCTCAGCAGCCAAATCGGTAAAATGCAATGCAGGAAGACAACTTTGAACTATGATTCGTGTCTATTTCCCTCTTGTTTCAGAGATGAAAGAGAGAACAATGCATGTTCTGTTAAATTACGGCATACCTGGTTTATCCAGAATATTTTGTTTAACTACGTTTTGGGGGTTTGTAACTAAGTTTCTGGCAGCAGCACTGAATTCTTACTCAACCAACATTGAAAAAAAAGCACACTGCAGCATGATTACGCCTCTCACATTTTCACAAACTATCAGGAAAACAACAAGCTGAGGACACACGTTGCTTCAGGGAAAAATATGCGTACTAAGATATTGTTTCCTTTGAAAATACATCGGAAACCTTAAGCGTTAGTATCTTGCTTCTAAATGTTGTTTTTGCAATGCTAAGCACATCAACATGTCTTGGAGGAGGTTAGAGTGACACTGTCACTACTGACGGAAGAACATTAGTCAGCCACCACTCACAAATGACAAAACCAATTAAAATCAACTAAAGAAATTGGGGTTAGGCTTGTAATTACATATGCTTGATAAGCATTATTACCCAGGCAAGGTGTTGTGTGTATTGATATGTGTGCAAAATAATTTGTTAAAGGAATGGTATGCTCATGACACTCATTTTTAAATAATTATCATCCGATAAAACAGACCAGTCTCTGCCAGTCTTTTTTTTTTTTTTAATCCGATGACATTATCAGTGATTTTAAACTGATTATATACCAAAATAACATCAACACTGTGGGCGCAGCCATTTTCCGGACGTGACGTAAACCATGCGTTTGGTTTTCGAAGACACGTTGATCTCCATGTTATTTACTGTAGTTTTTCTCTTCAAATATGCCTCACTGTATCGCGAAATATTGCAACAATTCTGATAGGAACAATCCACGGAATGCTCGGTTCCATCTGTTGCCAAAAGGTAAGCGTAAGAAGTACATTCGGAGGCAGTGGCTAGCGAAATGTGGCCGGCCCGAACCGAAAGATTCACAGGCTCATGTATGCAGCGAACATTTCAAATTTCCGGACGACTACTCTGAGAGTATGATCAAACATAACATGGGATTTAAAGAACAACCATTACTTAATGGAGATGCAGTGCCATCGGTCTTTCTGGTGTCATCACCGACCAGGACACCAGTTCGGCCAGTTGAGAAATCGCCCTCTGCAAGTGTGAAGCGACGAAGGAGCAGAAGTAGTGCTCGGAGTAAGAATAAGGTATGTTATAGCACATTTCCATTGCAGCGGCTAGCCCCGTTTTAACGTCCTTTAGCGTCCAGGCCAGGACAGTTTTTGGTGGCCTTTCCATATAGCGTAGTACCGGCTAGTGTGTATTTTCCCCCAGTTTTTACCGGCCCCATAAAATCGTGATTCTATGGCCAGGGACAACGAAGCTGAGTATGCTAAACTAGAGAGGGAATCGCTAGCAAGGGTGGTACTACATGCATACATATAGTATCTTATATCATCTTCCTATTATACACACATGCATTTCCAAACATTTGGACTACCTATGTTGCAAATGTATTATCTTTTCAATTTACACACGGCATCTATTGCACGTCTGTCCGTCCTGGGAGAGGGATCCCTCCTCTGTTGCTCTCCCTGAGGTTTCTCCCATTTTTCCCTTTAAACTGGGTTTTCTCCGGAAGTTTTTCCTTGTACGATGTGAGGGTCTAAGGACAGAGGGTGTCGTATTGTCATACTGATTCCCCCATCCAATCTCTTCACATTGGTCAAAACTTCTTCCTCTGCTGACGAGTCCGAACTCAAATACTCCGCCATGTTTCCGTGTGTTGACAAAGTGAACGCATGGATGACGTCACGACCATCACGTGACCACTGAAAATGGCAAAGATGGCGGCGGCCAGTCGGAATATACAGGTTTTGATAAAAAAGAGCTATAAAATCATTATTTACCGGGGAATATCGCTGATTTCTTCAGGGTATGGTTTAAACATAATGTTTCACTAAATACTGAAGTTTTGAATAATTATCTAATGAGTGGACCATTCCTTTAAGGACTTCTAACATGATTCCCCATGGTGAGGTTGAATAGCTGAATGCAAAGGATCTGTAATTCATTGTCAACACTGCACATACAGGTGTGTCTAATCATGAAAAGTATATTTCTGCACATTAATCAAACTCAGCCATGTGGTATGTATCTTTGCATGTGTGTATACTGTAGGTATCTACAATATAATATGTTGATACAACATGTTTTATCATTGGTTAATAAATGTTATGAGAATGTATTTGTTGGCAGATTTCTTTGTCCACTCTTCTCAATCCAAGAACATACACACATCCAGTGTGAGGCATTCAAGAGAAACTGTTACTAAAGCATTCAATAAAGACTTGTTATGCATTCATAGTGCACCAATTGTAACCTCAGCATGTAAGCGTTACTTAACTTAGAAACAGGTAGAAAGCCATACTGAAACTACAGGAACACAATTTTAACTAAGGTGACCATTCAAACAAGTTACTTCTCTGATACTGTTAGGATTTGTCTGTGTTGGTATTTTTCGTGTCCTTTTCTATCTTTGGGTTTCCTATTTTATTTTGTAAAGTGTTCACCCCCGTTTCCTGCCTGTTTGCTTTCTGTCGGTTTCCCTCTCTGATTACCCAATTGTGTTCACCTGGTACCTATGTGTTTTCTCCTCCCTCCTCACCTGTCTCGTGTTTATGTGATTAGTCCTGGGTGTATTTAAGTTCTGTGTTTTCTGTCTCTCTTTGTCGGGTTGTCTTGTGTATTGGCTTGTCCACGGTGAGTTTTCTGTTCTGTCATTGTCCTGATAGCCTTGAAATAAAGGAATTATTTTGACTTTAATCTGCATTTGGGTCCTACCTGCTTCCTTCGCTCTACCGTAACATTACAACCCGACCACAATATGGGCCCAGCAGATCCTTTTGAGCAGGAATTATTGGATTTTACTTTTTCTTTGGCTACCTGCTCTTATCAATGGATAGGAGCGTTCAGGGTTCAGCAGCGAGATGCTGCTCTGGCAGAAGCAGTCCACCTTACACTGAGGAATCAAAGTTTGGTGAAATTCTTACCTGCCAGGCTTTTGGATTACCTCACAATTTGTTTTCCCAGTCCTGACAGACCCAGGTCTCCCAACTCCTGTTTTGACACCACACGCATCGGTGTGGTCCGTCTGGCGTCAGCCCCTGCTTCTTACCCAGTGTTTGCTACTGTCCAGGAGCCATTCGCTGGTACTCGTCTGGCCTTTGGAGGTCCACGGAGCCTCCAAACGGCTCCTAACGGAAGGGGTCGCAAGGCCAGGTTGGCAGCACGAGCCCAAAGGGCCAGGGTTCCAGAACCAGTTCAGCCCCCAGCAGTCATGGTTCTGTGCCCCAGTACCATCCCACATAGCCATGGTACCGTGCTCCAGTACCACCCCACACAGCCATGGATCCGTGTTCCGGCTCCAGTGCCGGTCCCAGCAGCCATGGTCCCTGCTCCGGAACCGGACTTTACAGCCATGGTTCCGGCCTTAGCAACCATGGTTACAGCCCCAGTTCTGGCCCCAGCAGCCATGGTTCCGGCCCCAGTCCTGGTCCCAGCTGCCATAGTCCCTACTCAATTCCTTTCTCAAGTCCCTCCTCTAGTCACTTCCCTAGTCCCTTCTCCAGTCCCCCCTTTAGTCACCTCTCTAGTCCCCTCTCTAGTCCCTTCTCTGGTCCCTTCCCGAGCCCCTCCTCTAGTCTCTTCCCAAGTCCCTTCCCAAGTCCCTTCTCTAGTTCCATCTCCAGTTCCCTCTCGAGTCCCCTCTCCAGTCCCCTCTCGAGTCACCTCTCAAGTTCCATCTCTAGTCCCGCCTCTAGTCAATTCCCTAGTCCCATCTCTAGTCCCTCCTCTAGTCACTTCTCGAGTCCCCTCTCCAGTCTACTCTCGAGTCCCTCCTCTAGTCCCTCCTTTAGTCCCCTCTCTAGTTCCCCTCTCGAGTCCCTCCTCTAGTCCCTCCTTTAGTCCCCTCTCTAGTTCCCCTCTCGAGTCCCCTCTCAAGTTCCCTCCTCTAGTCCCCTCCTCTAGTCCCTCCTCTAGTCCCTCCTCTAGTCCCCTCCTCTAGTCCCTCCTTTAGTCCCTCCTCGAGTCCCTCCTCGAGTTCCCCTCTCTAGTTCCCCTCTCGAGTCTCCTCTCGAGTTTCGTTCTCTAGTTCCTCCTCTGGTCCCTCCTCTAGTCCCCTCTGTAGTCCCTTCCCTAGTCCCTCCTCAGGTCACTTTCCTAGTCCCTTCTCTCGTCCCATCTCAAGTCCCTACTGAAGTGCTGTTGGAGGTCCCGCAGACTACTCTTCTGCCGGGGGTCCTGCCAACCCCAGGTCCTGTGCCGTTGGAGGTCCCGCAGACTACTCTTCTGCCGGGGGTCCTGCCAATCCCATGTCCTGTGCCGTTGGAGGTCCCGCAGACTGCTCTTCTGCCGGGGGTCCTGCCAACCCTGTGTCCTGTCCCGTTGGAGGTCCCGCCGCCTACTCTCCTGCCGGGGGGCCTGCCAGCTCCTTGTCCTGTCTCGTTGGTGGTCCCGCTGACTGCTCTCCTGCCGGGGTCCTGCCAACTCTTAGTCCTGTGCCGTTGGAGGCCCCGCCGACTACTCTCCTGCCGGGGGTCCTGCCAACCCTTTGTCCTGTCGCGTTGGGGGTCCCGCCGTCTACTCTCCTGCCGGGGGTCCTGCCAACTCCTTGTCCTGTCTCGTTGGAGGTCCCGCCGACTACTCTCCTGCCGGGGGTCCTGCCAACCCTTTGTCCTGTGCCGTTGGAGGCCCCACCGACTGCTCTCCTGCCGGGGGTCCTGCCAACCCTTAGTCCTGTGCCGTTGGAGGCCCCACCGACTGCTCTCCTGCCGGGGGTCCTGCCAACTCTTAGTCCTGTGCCGTTGGAGGCCCCACCGACTACTCTCCTGCCGGGGGTCCTGCCAACCCTTTGTCCTGTGCCGTTGGAGGCCCCATCGACTGCTCTCCTGCCGGGGGTCCTGCCAACTCTTAGTCCTGTGCCGTTGGAGGCCCCACCGACTACTCTCCTGCCGGGGGTCCTGCCAACCCTTTGTCCTGTCCCGTTGGGGGTCCCGCCGTCTACTCTCCTGCCGGGGGTCCTGCCAACCCTTTGTCCTGTCCTGTTGGGGGTCCCGCCGACTACTCTCCTGCCGGGGGTCCTGCCAACCCTTTGTCCTGTGCCGTTGGAGGCCCCACCGACTGCTCTCCTGCCGGGGGTCCTGCCGGCCCTTTGTCCTGTCCCGTTGGGGGTCCCGTCATCTGCTCTCCTGCCGGGGGTCCTGCCAACCCTTTGTCCTGTGCTGTTGGAAGCCCCGCCGACTGCTCTCCTGCCGGGGGTCCTGCCAATCCCGTGTCCTGTTCCTCTTCCGTGGGGGATCCTGCCGAGGCCTGTCCCACCAGCTCCGACACCGGGTCCTGCCCGGCCTCCGGCACTGTCCCGTCAGCGCCTTCCTGCCCGGCCTGCGGAGCTGTCTGGTCTTCGCCCTCGAGCCCGGCCCCCTGAGTACAGCGGTCCTCGCCCTCGGGCCCGGCCCCCTGACTCTTCCTGCCGCTGCCTTCGCCCCTCCATGGTCCCCACCTTGGACTCTGTCTTGCCCCCGGGCCGTCCGCCCGAGTCCCCCTTTTTGGACTCCGCCTTACCCCCGGGCCGTCCGCCCGAGACCCCTTCCTGGTCCTCTGCCTTGCCCCCGGGCCGTCCGCCCGAATCCCCCTTTTTGGACTCTGCCTTACCCCCGGGCCGTCCGCCCGAGACCCCTTCCTGGTCCTCTGCCTTGCCCCGGTGCCGTCCGCCCGAGACCCCTTCCTGGTCCTCTGCCTTGCCCCTGGGCGGTCAGTTCAGTCCCGTCCTCCTGACCCCCTCCTCCCACCCTGGTGGCTTAGTGATGCGTCCCTCCTCCGGACCCCCTCCACCCACCCTGCTTGAGATTTTTGTTTTTTGTTTTGGGACGTCTGGGATCCGTCCCTTGAGGGGGGGGTACTGTTAGGATTTGTCTGTGTTGGTATTTTTCGTGTCCTTTTCTATCTTTGGGTTTCCTATTTTATTTTGTAAAGTGTTCACCCCCGTTTCCTGCCTGTTTGCTTTCTGTCGGTTTCCCTCTCTGATTACCCAATTGTGTTCACCTGGTACCTATGTGTTTTCTCCTCCCTCCTCACCTGTCTCGTGTTTATGTGATTAGTCCTGGGTGTATTTAAGTTCTGTGTTTTCTGTCTCTCTTTGTCGGGTTGTCTTGTGTATTGGCTTGTCCACGGTGAGTGTTCTGTTCTGTCATTGTCCTGATGGCCTTGAAATAAAGGAATTATTTTGACTTTAATCTGCATTTGGGTCCTACCTGCTTCCTTCGCTCTACCGTAACAGATACGCCTGCAGCCATCTAGCTAATAGTTAGTGATTTAAGGAAACCCTGCCAACAAAAAGTCCATATCATTTGGAAGAACCAGTACAGTGTGGCTGCATGTTGTTTATGCTTAATTAAATGTGTTCATTGACTCCCTCAATAATTAAACTCTAGCGTATTTTCTTTTAACTGTGGACCATCGCCTGGGTGTAAACCCATTAGAAGCAGCAGGATTTCCAATGGAAGATTGTCATGCTTTCATCTTAATGCATCTCAAAAAAGAGGACACAAACATCTTGGAAATCTCTGACCATAATCTCACTTTCCCAATGGTACAATTGCAGAATCCTGACTGAATGGAGATTAAGATAATAAATAGATTAGTTAAAATAGAAATTGATTACATTTCGCTACCTTAAAATGTACTCCTTATTGCCAGTCAGTTATCTATGGGAATTATGTCCATATTATTTTCGCTGCCAATGTATTGTGCCTCTGATGTTGCAATGTGGAAGGTATGGAGGTTGAGCAGACAAGTGGATGGGAAAATGGCACGTATGGCTGACAGGAGAACTAGCGGCCCGTCCACACAGCGGCGTGCGTTGACGCTTGCCGGCGGGCGTGTCTGACACTCGACCAACAACCAATCACATGAATCTCCCGCCCCTGACACACAAGCAGCGGTTTGATTGGCTTGAGCTTGTACTGGCATATGATTTGATTGGCTGACGCTTCTGCCGAGGCGTCAAAAGTTGAACATTGCTCAACTTTTGCAGCCAGCTACGCTCCGCGTCGCTTCCCATGATGCAGTTCGGCTAAAAGTGACGTCACCCCATTCAAAGTGAATAGGCAGAAGCGTTGGAAGCTTCAACGCACGCCGCTGTGTGGACGGGCCGTAACAGTATCTTCTCATCACAGGCCTGCAATACACATTTCCCTTTTACGAACTGTAACATCAATCTTTCCTGAAAGCTATAAACCAAGACATTTTGACAGTTTCCCAAACTATATTTCAAAAAGCTATCAAAACTCAAAAAACAAAAGTCATACATTTTCCCAGATGCTGCATCAGTAATAATATTATGTGACTGTTAGAACAATAAGAGCTGGGAGAATTGCAATATGGTGAAAAGGGAAAGACATGTCAATGATTTTTCTAGTGCGTTATATCAATTTCCCCAACATTCTGTGTTGTATATACTTAGCAATGGAATATGCATTAAATGAAAAGTCAATGTAATCCTTATTTGGGTTCCATGCTGTAGAGACTTAATAATATGTCCTATTGCTTCAATGCTGGGTCTACAGTCAGTTTAGTTTGTTTGCCCAGGATGGGGTGATCATCCCTGACAAGCACATATATCTGCCAGTCAGCAGCTTGCTCCAGCATTAATAAGATCTTCTCTTGGGAACCAAGTATTGAACATCAGACACAAGGGAGTGTATAATTGTGGCGATGCTATTGCTAAGACAAATAATGCCCGACATGTGGAAAACACATTTTGAAAGCTTGATTCTATAAAAGGTCAGACTGCAATAAAAAAGTGAAAATATTTGTCTCTGTGAGTTAAAGGCAGCAGTCATTTGAAAATGTCACAACATAAACAAGGGGTTGGAAAAGATTTGCGCAGAAAAGAAGAAAGGCATTTGTATGGAGTTATTGTGACAACCAACAAGTGGAAAGGTAAAAGTCCTTTTTCTTGTGTTGACATTTGTTTCATGTGCTTTTCAGTGTGTGCTGCAACTTAAATTCCCCATTGATTCAGCTCCTTTGCAGGATGCATACAAAACAGCTGCAGAAGTGGTATTCAATGAATGTAGTATGCAGTCATTTAGGCAGCCTACACGTGATTTCCAACAGTCTCGCAGCCTAAAGTGTTCCAATCCACTCTTAGCTCGGTATCCGCACTACCTTCAGTGTGTTAGTGAAAAGCCTTCTTCCTGGCACCATCAAGGAAGGCTGAGACTTCTGAATCCTCCTTGTCAAAATTCAAATGGACCCTTTGGGAGCAGTGTCATTCATTTCTCCTCAGTCAATAGCTGGCAGCTCTGTCCCTCCATTGATTATCAACTGCGAGGAAGGCGAAGAGGGATGACAGACAGGCCTTTTGTTCGCTCTCCTGAAGGAGGACTGCCAGCAAAATAACTCCCTACAATTAAAATCTCAATACATCAGCTTTAGTTTACTCTATGGTGGAGACCAGCTGTTATCTTAAGCACTTAATGAAAAGAAGAAAGAAGAGGTACAAATGCACAGATGATTGCAGCCAAATATGGTTAAATGCTTAATGTCTCTTGGTTCCTGTCTGGTTTAAAGTTTCTTCAGCCCTGGCCCGGACTGGCCATCGGGAGCACCGGGAGGTTTCCCGATGGCCTGGCCTGCTAAGTGGCCTGAAGATGTTTTTTATGTATGTATTTTGAACGCAACGCTGCGCAAATGTGGGTCTGACTCTGCCTCACAGAGGGTGACTGGCTGTCTACATGATGTGGCCTGCCGACATGGCCACTTTCATACAGACCATACAAACTAATGCCCTCGATTGGTCTCTGTGTGTTATTCAAGCTCGGGAGGGTGTGTGTGTATGTGTGGCGCGAGCGAGAGAGAGAAAGCGCGTGCACCGGTTACGTGTAGGCTATTGTGGTTGTTAGCATCTGGTGCTAGCTAGCTGCACTAACGGATATAAGGAGCTATTTCAACAACAAGGTGGAGGAGAGTCCTCTCCTGTCAGACTGAGAGACTGATAACTACAGCTCAGGTGAGGTAAAGGACTCTGATGAGTGTTTAGATAGTTAACTTAGTTCTCAGTGGGTCTCACGGTTTGGTCACCATTCATGTAAACACATATGTCCATTTGAAGGGGGAATGATTTGTAAAATATGCATGAATAATAATAAAAAAACGTTAACTAGGTGAAAAAAGGTAAGATAAACTTTAAAAACTTGTTGAGAGCTAAAACTAGTCTTTGCTGCTGCCTCAAAGAGGAGCAGGGGGAGAGGAGGGAGACAGGAGAGGCTGATTCAGGAGCCCAGACACACTCACAACTATAAATGAACCAAAAACAAATAAATAAACAAGTTTCAATGTTTTTTCATATTGGATATGGTATGTTATTGGTTATGGCCATGTTATTATGATTTTATGATTATTTAAATGTATACAGTTCTGTTTCATATGGGTGTAGTCTCTCTTTATTTCCCCCTCAAAGTGCACCAGATTGATGCATTTAAGTCCAACATTGAAAAAAAAATCTTACCGGGGAGAATGCCCCCGGACCCCCCTATAGGATGTTAGGTCCACCCCCACTTAAAATATGTTCACATGAATAGGTTCCTAAATAGATTTGCACATTTGTTTAAATAGTAACCCATCTCCATATGTTTATTTTTTGGTAGTAGATTTAGACTAGAGGGCTATCACTATGGGCAGCAACGCTGTAAATATTGACAAATAAATCCAGCAAAATGGTACAAAAAACTGGTAGTGGCTTGGCTGGGTGTATAATTCCCGGCCTGACTTATTGTCCCAGTCCGGCCCTGCTTCAGCCTATTAGTTCATGTGTATTGTGTCAGATGTGCTTTCATACATAAGACAATGAGTTTATCAAATATTGTATTTGATTCGAGAATAGAAAATTGCTTAAATCAATTAAACATAATAAACGATTATTCCACATCACTAGAGGAATTGCTCATCCGACAAAGTGGAGCATCATACAGGGGTTGAGTTCAAGGTTGTAGGTTAAAGACAGCCTGGTGGCAAAGGCCAAGAAAAAGGTCAGCCTACATGTTGCACCCTTAACCTACAGATGATTGCTTATCATGATGAATTAAGTCTCCTTGACAAAGCAGGGAGCCAAGTGGACAAGGGTAGAGCCTGGAGACATGAACTTCCGCTCGCTCTGTCAACTTCCATAGCCTCCTGCAGAATGAATAAGTTAACATGCTGTCACAACATTAGCAAGTGAATATCTGGAGATTTGGATTCAGGAGGCATCGAACAATTCACCAGTCGTGTTCTGAATGTGCCAACTGTCCCAACAATGTGGTGTGAACACAAATGTAGTCAGAGAAAACAACTGCAACGTCCAGCCTGTGTTTTTTAGCACTGACTTTTTTTCCTCCATCTGAATATAATACTTCAATCACAAAATGCAATGCTTCCACAGCAATGAGCGATGGAAAAATGGAATGGGGAATGAGGTCAGATTTCTCCCTGCATTCATTCAGCGAGGCACCGTACCCGTGTTTAATGTGAGCAGTATACAAAAAGAGGGACTTTAATGGATAGATGCAGCAAGTAATTCAGGCATTGCATGGAACCTAGTAATGAGGGATAGCATTCAGAAAAAACTTGTCTTTTTTTCCATTGGGGCCCAGGTTCTTTTGAAGAGCTACACTGCCCTCTGAAAAGACTGAGCGGTACTGCAGCATAGGCTTGATTACACTTGGGCTCTTATAATTGACCTTTATGTTTATCCTAAAAATGAAGATACAGTGCAAGCCTTATAGTTTTAGAACCGATCATCAGTAGATGTCACTGTCTCCATGTTGCAAAATGGTAAACTTAAAGGTTTGCAACACAACACAGCCCTGAAACATGCCTGAGTGGAAGCACAAATGTGAATTGATCTCTCCAATCAACATGATGAACGAGGAATGCCAGGTCTCGCTCTGCAGTATTGTTCATTCCATTGTGTTTAGGCAGAGGATCAGGGTTTTCGTAGTCGATATGCCGTTAGCCATTAAGTGAGGCTTTGATGTTATTACATAGGTAAAAACAATATTTACATAGAGGTGTTTGCAGAGGTTTTGCTGCAATATGTCATTGGATATATATTGCTAAAACTAAATCAGGGATGCAATCAAAAGTATTTATCACAAATACTCTAACTGAATGTTGTGCAGTGAAAGGAACAGGCAGGCATGTGCATTATAATTGCAGTTGCTTTATTTAAGACCTAGGTTGCATTTAAATGGGTGGTTACGAAATCTTTCCAAGACAGTTCAAATGATACTCACTGAGATTTGAAACGGAACTTCGAACATGCTTTAATGCATGAGCTATGTTGTGTCACCTGCAAATGACATGTACATTAAAGCATGGAGCAACCAGTACATCACATACATAATTGCTTTGCATCGCTGAATTATTCTTGCCACCTGTTCTTAGAAATTCACAGTGTTCATAACAAAACAGGTCATACACAGTATGATGTTTGTTTTCCAGCAACATGTCTAAATGTAATACTTAATGCACCAATTTCCCTCTCCAGTCCTCACACTCTCTCGACTACCTGGTGAAACACAGCAGATGGTAACATCTGTAAACTTTACCTCAGATTACACACCATCTCATTATATCTGGGCTTCATGCATTGCCTTTAATACTTTACATAAACATTGTCAATGTTACAGCTTCTGCAAGTGTCAGGTTCTGCCTCTGCAACTTCAGAGAAACATTTTACAGACATTTTTTTTTTTTAATTCATCATTACTATTTTTATGATAACCTTTTAATCACCATCTTTACTTTACAGATGGTTGGCAGCAACACCATAGTATCACAAACATAGCCAAAACATTCAGTTTAGTTGAACTGATATTTATTTTGGAGATCGGAGGAAAGTTGAACATCAAGAAATCTGTCCATTACAACCATCTACAGATTTTCACAATCACACGATGAATACTGTGTATTAGCAACGTCTATAACGTTTTCTCAACTCAACAGTGATAGCCAATGGACAGGTGCAACATTACTTAGGTTAGATTGCACAATAAAGAGATATATGCTACAAATTATGAGATTACAACAATCATTTCAATCAAACACATAAATGTATACTTTGAAATCGGAAAGCCTTTCTTAAAATGTCCTCAAGGCACAGGCAGAATTAAGAAGCTGTTAAATTATTATTATTATTATTATAGTTCTACAATAATCTGTTATTAAATAGAAGCATCCATGAGCAGTGCACTTGTGTTATTCTTATGCAACCTCACATAAACGCATATTTATATATTATTCTTTTAGAAACCCAACCTTTAAGACTGTCAGCTCTGCTGAATCCAATGCTGTATGTTGAACTTGCAAAACAACCTTCTGCTCTGCAGATAAACATTAGCATGTAATCTGGAAGTCTTGTTAGAGTAAAATCTCATTAAATAAAGCCAAAGTGAGTCAAGTGTGTTGTGAAGTGGAGGTTGTTGATCTGTTTAGTCTGTTTACTTTAATAGGAAGGTTGATGTGTATATGAGCAATGCTGCACTATTGATTTTGTGATTCCAACAGAGCAAAAGCAATCGAAGGGTGTCCTCTTACCTTGTCAGGTGTCACGTAAACATTCTCATAGTGTTTGTCTTTCTCTCTCAAGAGCTAATGTCACAGAGAATGATCCTTTTACGTTGATCAATTCTGCCACCTGACACCATCATGAGAACAATTAACTTCTGTCCCAGCCTTGGAGGGAGACATGAGGGGAAAGCTAGTTTAGCAGACGGATAGGCTTTGTTCTGAGTGCTGGTTTATATGCCAAAACATCCAGTCTCAGTCATATTCTGCAGCCCTTTGTGTAATGTGTATGGCACATGTAATCAAGTAGAGTCCAGATGTTTATCCTCCTCACTACAGTGGCTTTTAAACTTCTCTGGCTGTCTGTTTTGTTTTGTGATCCAGAGTAATTTAATGGACTACAGTGCTGGCTTTTCCGAGCAATATTTAGCCCGTTTTCAGGCCTGACCTGTTATCGTGTTTTATTCAGATCAACACATTGCAGAGACCAGAGAGGGCTTTGGCAACATAACATGGCCATAACTTTGATATAAACATACACAGAATCATTTTCTGACCCAGTTTAATCTCCCTATGAGTCATTTTTGAGTAAATACTCCCTAGCATGTTAATTTTGCATGCAGATTCTGATTGCAGCCAATTGTTTGTGGTTGCTTAATCATTGTTTCACACTATACACAAGTGATGACATTATAGACAGCAACAAAATAGCGGGCTCCAGATGTCCCTTCAGGAGTGTGCTAATAGGAAAGTAAATTAATAGAAAAGTAATATGGCAGAAAACCGGACAGAGATTTTAACTCCAAATTTCCATTTTTGACAAAGTACCACATCACTACAAATGTATCCAAGCATTCACACACCATTATTTCCTAATACTCTCTTCTGAGTGAGCTTGGCTGGACACATTTCTTCCCTGCGTGGCATCTTCCCATAATCATCTTATGCTATCCGACTCTCCCTCACACACGTGGCAGTGTGTATGCAGAGTGGTCTGGAATATGGGGGAACAACTGATGGGAAGACAACATGAGCGAAGGAGGATGAGCTCACTCATCCAGGCCATCTCTGCCAAGACAAAACAAACCCGGAGAGTGAAAATCATCTTATCAGGGCGATAGCAGACAAATAAAGGGAGACTGTCAAGAAATTATCGCCTTGGTATTCAAGCCATGACTTGCTGTGCCTTGTCACAATAAAACAGAGGGAATGCAAGCACAGAGAGAGAGAGAGAGAGAGAGAGAGAGAGAGAGAGAGAGAGAGAGAGAGAGAGAGAGAGAGAGAGAGAGAGAGAGAGAGAGAGAGAGAGAGAGAGAGGGGCTGCGTGCTTCTTGCTACTGCAGTGCATCTCTTCCGAAATGGCTGCATTTGAAATCAGCTTTGTAGAGAAGAAGACACTGCAGAGCCCAGGCATGCCTGCCAGACCCAGGAACAGTAGACTTCACGGATGAACTGTGATTGCTTACATACACAGCTAAACACCAAACATTAATCACAAATAGCAGTTTCTTTCCAAACAAATAAATAAACAGAGGGTGATCACAGGCAGGTGCAGAGCCGCATTGAAAAGCAAGACAGAGTGGGAACACAAACGAGAGGGTGAGACCTGGAGAAAATAAGGTGCAGGCTATATGTAGTTTGCGAACACTTTATTTTTCTTTCTACAAAGTAAGAGTGCGGTGGAGAGATTGTGTGCAGTTGAACAGAGTGTTCCCTGCAATTTTAATGCAAAGCACGGCTCTACTGCAACCTGTCTGAGACAGCAGGGACTCTCTCAAGTGGGGCTGACAGGGACCGTCTGTGAACCTGCCTGTGGATCATCGTAAACCCTGCACCTGCTCATGACTATCACGGCACCCCATCGCATATAGCTCAACACATGCTGAATATATGCACGATTATGGACCATAATTTATCATGTGTCCAGGGGTATTGATTATGTGCTCAGTGATAAGACTGTGAAACATGCTTATTGGATATGGATAAAACATGCATCTGCATTAATTTGCCCACAAATCTAATTACTGATGATCACAACCACAAATAATCACAAAGGAACCAACAACTTTAATTAAACAAAACTTGTATAACGTAGAATCTCACGGAGATGAAGGGCAAAGTAAGCAGGCCTGCCAAGCCAGAGACGTCTTTGGATGACAAATGTGCACACCCTATCACTTTTCTTTGTTTGATACAGAGTTTTTCCCACTGCTTTTTGCTCTAATCGACTTTCATGGCAGAAGTGATTTGTAATTAATGGTGGTTTTGTAACTCATCTATATCCCTGAACCCTGACGAGACCGATCAATAGCTCTGCCTGTGGCCCGCTGTGTTCTGGCTCTCTCTCTCACTGCAGCAGAACCTGGAGTTCCCTCACAAGTGACCATGTGTTCACACACATGCACAGGAACAATGACACATAGGAGGGAGTTAAAGTCCAAACTACGTGTATAACCATTCTAAACTTTGCGCGAATCAGAACATATTGTTTATTGGAATGGTGATTTGTAAGGCAAGTTCTGGCAGTAGAATAATCTGTAATTATAACTGATAAAATTCCAAGAATAATTATATTTAGCAAACATGTAATCAAAAACTCCCTCCATGTTCCTGGCCACCCACGGTTGGTTGGTCTCCAAACAACTCTAGAGGTACATTTGTTTCTAGCAGCTGTACTTCACTATGTTTGCATCCAGTAGAGAAGAGGTTAAAATGCTGTGTCGAGCTGAGGGAAACTGCAAGGGCTTGGTGGGAAACCCTACTGAGGCCTTTCACTTCACATATTAGGTAAGTTGTTGGTTATTTCTTCCATTGTTTATGTACATTTAATATAGGTGCTATCATCCTTAAGATAGCTGTCCTGCTGGCTATTTGAAAAAATGTTGTATACATTATATTATGGCAGAAAAGGGACTGAGGGAAGGACATTTCCTCAAGTGATCTCAGTTGAGTCAGTCCTGAAACTGGCGTTGTTGAGTTAGCAACAACTGGTCTGAATCTCTGAAAAATCTGTTAGCGGTCAAGTTGCATAGTCGATAATGTAGGCGGCAAGTTTTCATCAGGAATACAAATATTTATAGCCAAAAGACTGCTGCATGGATTTTGAATTTGTTTGTACTTTGTAAATCTGTCAATGTTATATATGAATGCAGGGCTAAATGTATTTGAACTATAACTCTGAATTTATCAACCAGAAATAAGCTTTTTTTTTTTTTGTCAAAACAAGAAACACAACCTGTGACCTGTCCGCCTCCTTCTTTTCCTGCTATGCAGAGATATTTACTCCACCCATTATACTGCTCCTTCTCAGTTCATTGAGGTCTCCCAGCTCACTCCCTGGGATGTAGTCAGCACAGGTCTTTATTTGATTGTATCTGTCTCTTTCAGACAAGTGTATTTCAATCATTCTCCTTAGGGTCATAACCCTGCCTTGTACACATTAAGAACACTGCACAGCCAAATCTACGCTTCAGTAAAAAAGGAAACAAATCTTATACAGAAAAAGAGAAAAACCGCAGGATGTGAAGCAGGGAGGAGGGAGGAAGAGGGATGGGGTTAATGATAGACACTAACCACATTTTTCCTGAAAGGTCACTTCACAGAGAGATGGCAGCCCTGTGCTGTTCTGTTAATGTTCCCCATCATAATAGGCTCTGTTTGTCATCTTCCATTTCCTTTATTTTCAGGAGTCACCCATTCATTTGGCACTGGGCAACTTTGCCCTCGTGTTGACACAATATCAATCACACCATGTGTCACAACCAAACAATGCAGGCGGCGCCAGTGTTAATAACAGCCTTATCAGATAAGACAACAAACAAACCAGCCTCCTCTCACACTTCAATTTCCAACATAAAATTACATGAACAGGTGCACAGGGTACACAAACAAATTAGAAGAGAAGGAATGTGTGTGACAGGACCTGCTATCACCTTGTGTTAGGTCCGGGAAGAGTGGCACTGTATTCAGTAGTGTCAGCACTCCTATAGATCACAGATACACACACACACACACACACACACACACACACACACACACACACACACACACACACACACACACACACACACACACACACACACACACACACACACACACACACACACACACACACACACACACACACACACACACACACACACACACAACACACACACACACACACACCACACACACACACACACACACACACACACACCACACACACACACACACACACACACACACCACACACACACACACACACACAACACACACACACACACACACACACACACACACACTGGATGGCTGCTGAGGAGTCTGAAGCGCAGGATGAGGTTGCTGTAAAAGCAATTTCCTCATGGGAAAGGTCTCATAATTCTTGTGAGACAAAGCATCTGGGATGATTGGGAACAGATGGGGAAAAACTGTATGAAGTTCAGCAATGTCCTCATTCACTGCAATTGTGTTTTTTTAACCTTTTCTATCGAAAGTTTCTCTGATGTTTTTTTTCCACTTTTTGAGGGACTTCACATTAATCATGGCTGACAAGCAGCAAGGCTTTCCTGTTGACGGCACTGTTTCAACTGTGGAGTGTGCCTACAGGCATAATGTATTGCGTTGGCAATAGCGCACGGATCCAGTCATCTCGTTCACAAAATGCTTTTTTGATTACTTATCGCTAATGTTTCAAATACACAAAAGTTCTCGTAGTATTTGCTTGGTATCTTAAAAGGAAAACACATTCTGTGCTATGAAGCTAACACTCGTTAAAGAGCATAATTTTAACCCTGAAAATAATTGGACTTATCTAGAAACATAAAGAAGAAAATATCCATCAAGCGAAAGACATAAACAGGTGTTAGATTATGAATTGATGTCCAAACATGGAAATGGTTGGCTTAGCTGAGGCATGATTTGCTGATTTAAAAGAAAAATGGTTGTAGCAGTTTAAATGCTGATGTGGAGTAAGGGACTTGTCTCAGGGGCAGTGATATGTATACCTCTCTCCCTCCCTCCCACTCAATACAAAAAATACTCTCTTTTTCTTAGTTTTAGTTGCAACACAAACAGGCCTGTTACACTTTACTGATTTCCCAGCTGTCCCCTTGGTCGTCATTGCAGTGTCTTGAACTTGCAATCAATACCATAGACTTTAAATTGATGTTTGAAAACTATTTTAGTGATTTGACTCCTTTAACTGTGAAATAAATCAATAAATATATATATTTTTTACATATTGTATATAATAATATAAATATCAGTTGATATAAATTGAAAAATCTACATTTGGTGTAGTTTTGTTATTTGAAGAATTTCTATTTTTCTTCCATCCTGATACTGTGTTCCTCAGAAACCCCTATGTGTTGTGGTGTAACACAGCAACCACTCTTTGCCAAAGGGGAGGATTTAAGAAATTGTCAGCAACTGGTGTCTAGTTTGCAGAGAGCAATGTCACCATTTATTTTGAAAAAATACACTTAGAAATCATTGAAAAATGCTTATCTTTTAGTGCATCACAGCATCTTTCATTAATGGTCTGTTTTTAGTATCAAGCTTAAAGCAGCGATTATGAATATTGAACTGAAAGTTGTTGTTTTTTTGCTACTGTGACACTTTATCACTCTAAGAAGTTGTAGGAAACATCAGTTTAAAAATAAATCAGATGAGCAACTTAGACATAATTTGCTGTTTGTGAGAATTGTAATTGAATATACAATTTCCTTTAAGCTATAGATTGGTCTCCGACGTATAGTTAGTTAGTCAGCCGTGTCAAAAACTATAGGTTACTTACGTAACCCCAGCCCTCACTATGGGATGCGCCTCATCGCGGAGCAAACAGAAGCATCAATCTCATTACGCCAATCCTGATTGGCCGGTGATTCTTGACGTCAACGTCAGGGAATTCACCCCCTATAAGTAGCTTGCGCCACGACGCATGCGTCATTCAAAATAAGCACCTCTTCTCACTTCACCATAGCAAGGAGGGCCGTCTGGTGAGACATCTCACTTCATGTTACTCTGAGTGCTGGGGTTACGTAAGTAACCTATAGTTCTCATTCATAACACTCCGTTCGATGTCTCACTATGGGATATTGTAGCTCCCGTATTGCCAGACGAGCTTATCTCGAAGATCACCGATCAACCAGAATTTAACAGGTGGAGTCCAGACTCAACAAGGTGCCCAGCACTGCTCGGGCCACGCTTGGAGCGGAGACGTCCAGTCTATAAAAGCGGACAAAAGTGAGTGGCGAAGACCAGCTTGCCGCTGCACAGATATCCTGGATGGAAACACCCTTGAACAAAGCCCAGGATGTAGCCAGGCCCCGAGTCGAGTGAGCCCGCAGACCCAAAGGTGCTTGCAGATTCTGACTCGTATAGGCCAAAGCAATCGCCTCCACGATCCAGTGGGATAGTCGTTGCTTAGTAAGAGGCTTACCCTTGTGCAGGCCGAGCCTCTCCATATCGTCACAGTCAAGGGAGGAGGCACCCTGGATTGGGGCCTTGTTGCTAAAGGGCCGGTCTCTCCACGAGACCGACACCTCATCCAACATCTCCGGGAAGACCGGGAGGAGTTGCCTCTTTGCCCTCGTTGTTTGGGAAAAAAGTTTTCCCTCGTAACGGGACCTGGAGGTCTCCTTGGCCACTTCGGGCCATGGGATGTCTAGTTTGGCCGCAGCGCGCTGACACACGGCTTGTAGGTCCATACTGAGACAGGGCGAAGCTGGTGTGCTGTCGCCCGGGGGAGCAGCCATCGCTCCCGGCTTTGCAGCCTGAGTCGATGACATGAAGATGTCGTCTTCCTGCTCATCCGAGTCAGACAGGAGGAACTCAGAGGTGTACTCTTCGTCCTCCATGCAGTCTAACTCCAGGACATCTTCCGCGGGTGAAACCGTGGTGAGGTCCAGTCGGGAGCCCCAGCTTGGTATAGCGTGGGGCCCCGTTCCCGCGTTTCTTGCCGCCACCGGATCTCGGCCTGATATGGCGCGGGGATTCCGGTTCTGCGGGTGCCGCTGTCGGTGAGCCCCAGACCGCAGTGAGGGGCTCCGTCTCTGCGGCAGACGTCCCCGTGTCTTGATTGCCGGTCGGCGGATCAGTGGACATGAGGGGGTCCCGTCCCGACAGGTTAACTTGTTGCACTAACCTTCGGTGGAGGCTCTTCACGGTGAGGCGGGCACAATGCCCGCATGAGCCGGGGTTGTCGATGGCCTCCTGGGCGTGTTCCAGCCCGAGGCAGGACGAACAGATCTGGTGTGAGTCTGTGCCTGACACTTTCAACCCGCAACCGCAGCGCCGAGCCTCCGAGTTCCTGACTCCTCTGGTGTGAGGGGGAGAGGCATCCATCTCGTTCGCCGTGAGGCGTGGAGAGGGTCCGCTCATGACAGGTACGTTCGAGATCTGTCTTTAATCCGGGGGAAAAAAGGACAGCGTGGGTCTTTTTCTCTCAAGGATATTACCTGGTATGGTAATATTCCTGTAATCCTTTTCTCCTCCGTGGAAGAGAGAAGAAAAAAGTGTCCTCACTACCGACACCACGGTAGCGAGGACACTTTTTTCTTTTTTTCAAGTTAGCAACTGGTGTGTTGCTAACTTGAAGTCAAAACCTTACCTTACTCCAGAGGAAGAACGGCGAGGTTGACTATAATATTCTTCTGTGAGAGAATCGGGTAGCCGGCTAACGCCCGTCGACCGAAAATTAGTTGGGTTCAGTCTGTGGACTGTTAAGCTAGCCCGGCTACCGTTCGAGATGTGCTCTGAAGCGAGAACCCCATCAACGATGCCCAGTGTTTGAGTAGCCAGGAGCTCAACAGTGGAGTCACTGCCAGTCGGAGACATATACGAAGTTCACAATGGCTTCTTAAAACGGGTGACGAAATGGAGACAGCGGTCCGCTCTTATTTAGTCATTGTAAATAAGTATCATAATCATCGTTTTATTATTATAAACAACCCGTTTGACATGTAGTTATTTAATTCATTATTTACCAAAAAAGAAATTGAATAGTGCAACTTTAAAAAATAATAATGCAATTATATAAAGCTGGATCTATCTGCAGAATCTGAGTTTTGGCATGTCCTATAATAGAAGAGTGCTTTCTTTAAGTATTGATGAATTACTTAAGATTTGCGAGATTTCAAAGGTCTGGCCGCAAAAGATGAAAATGCAAAACAAAAAGGGTAATGGACATTTGAGTGTGCACGGGGAGAGGGATGGGAGAGAGGGGAGGGAGGGAGCTGCTGAGTGGGACAAGCGATTGCGGTCTGTTCTCTCCTGCACTGTCAGATGAAAACGCCTCTCTGGGCATCAAAGACACCTGCAGCAGCAGTGTCTCCAGTGATAAAGATGCCACTCTCCTTGCTTTCCCTCTACGATTTAATTACAAATATTTATAAGCAGCTTAACTGCATGGAAAGGGGGTTTTCTTTACCAGGCAAGGGTGTGGGGGTGGTCTGGATATCAACGCAGCTGTTGGATAAGATAAGGTTATTTACTTTTTTTTTTGTTTTTTTTTGTTTACTTCCTATTAATTATGCATACCCCCACAGGATCATCAACTTCACTTTCTCCTCCCCAATACATTAAGTGGGGGATAACATAAATAAATAAAAATAATTATTATTAAATAATACTCGGGATAAACATGCTCAGTGAAAAGCTAGAGGGTTAACTTGTCTCCTTAGAAATTAGACTCTTGTCTTGTGTTGTCGGAGAATGAGAGAAGGTTTTGCATGTCAATTTCTTCCGGATCTTAAACTCCTTGCTTAACAACTTTAATAGCTTTACATTTCTCATCTCCCTTTGCACACATAGCATGAGGCATAAGGCTGCATTGCTTAAAATTGCTCGCCTGTCAACAGGTTTACTTTACGATACCTAATTTCCTAAAGTTTAGAGCCTATAATGAGATAGAAAGAGAGAGACAGGCTGGGAGAAGGGTAGAGAAAAGTAGAGCACACTCATCTGACACCCCACTTACTTTTCACCTCCATGGCACATTCTAATCCGAGAGAAGTGTGGAAGTCACCTTTGTATGAGGAGAATGTAAAGGGGAGACAGGCGGAGGGGGAGCATGTGAGAGAAACAGATAGAGACAGCACAAGTGATTTTTCTGTTTTCAGTGCACATCGTACATTTCAGAAAGCAAAATACAGTGTTTGCAGTAAATAAGGCTTGTCAGGATGAAGGAGGTTGGTTGCTATTTTATTTGGTTCAGATCTCTTATTACTCAGCAGTTCAGAAAACTGGAGTGGAAAGTTTCTTTGGGATACTGTTAAAATGTCAATAACTCAACACCTGCTTTAATTCTCTTGTTTTTAAATCACTGCATGGATGTGACTATGGCGGCATAGCCATCAGCTAATGGGAAATATAATGTAGAGCCC
>NW_027262567.1:0-27439 GCF_902827115.2 Pseudochaenichthys georgianus
AAGTAGAAAGTACAGGTATTTGTGTTCAACATGAAGTAGAAAGTACAGGTATTTGTGTTTCAACATGTAAGAAGTAGAAAGTACAGGTATTTGTGTTCAACATGTGAGAAGTAGAAAGTACAGGTATTTGAGTTCAACATGTAAGTAGAAAGTACAGGTATTTGTGTTCAACATGTGAGAAGTAGAAAGTACAGGTATTTGGGTTCAACATGTGAGAAGTAGACAACATGTGAGAAGTAGAAAGTACAGGTATTTGAGTTCAACATGTAAGAAGTAGAAAGTACAGGTATTTGGGTTCAACATGTGAGAAGTAGAAAGTACAGGTATTTGAGTTCAACATGTAAGAAGTAAAGTAAAAAGTCGTCAAAAAAGAAGTAGTGGAGTAAGTAGTGATACCAGAAAAATGTACCGTATGACCCGAATATAACACGTTTTATTTTTCATAGAAAATAATCTGAAAAAGAGGGGTTGTCTTTTCGATGTAATTACACAGTCACAACGTCAGATCGCGCTAAACGAGTGTTCCCCAAAAGCGAGACATCGTCTTAGAGTACGGTAACATCAACAGGAGAGAGAGAGATGGAGAGACACAGATACCAACTCCAAAGTGGATCAGAAGTAGCAAGTTAATAAACAAGAGGCAAAATTACGATGCCAATTTTAAGATAATGTGACTAACGAAGTCATCAAACCACTAACGAGCAGAAAAAAAATATGGTGTTACTGAGAATAACGTTAGAAGATGGCGAGCCCAAAAAGACCGCCTTAAAAATGTCAGAGAAAAGCATTCCTCGATCCGGAATAAAAAAGGTGTTCTTCCAAAAATGCGTCTTGAAAAAAAGGTCGTCTTATATATCGGGTCAATACGGTACTTAAGTACAGTAACAAAGTATTTGTACTCCACTATGTCACCAGGCTGAGGATCCCCGTGTACGACGACCCGAACGAGGACCTGCTCTCTCACTTCGACCGCAGCGCAGACTCCATCCAGCAGGAGGCGCTGCGGGGGGGCGGAGCCTCGTTTACTGCAAGAACGGACGCAGCCGCTCTGCCACCATCTGCATCGCTTACCTGATGAAGCACCGAGAGATGAAGCTGTTTGAGGCTAAACTGGTGAGGAACATCTGACACCAGCCAATCAGAGGACAGGATTTTAGAAGGGATAGTACTTTTCAAGCTGCCACCTTTAGCCTAGCGGTGGTCACGTGAAGTCATGTGACCGTGCTGTAGTTCCTTTATAGCCCAACATTAGCCACCTTTAGCTTAACCGTGGTGGCGTGAAGTCATGTGACCGTGCTGTAGTTCCTTTATAGCCCAACATTAGCCACCTTTAGCTTAGCCGTGGTGACGTGAAGTCATGTGACCGTGCTGTAGTTCCTTTATAGCCCAACATTAGCCTCCTTTAGCTTAGCGGTGGTGACGTGAAGTCATGTGACCGTGCTGTAGTTCCTTTATAGCCCAACATTAGTTTTGAATCCAAAATCCAATACAAAAAAATTCCATTCGATTTTTGTCACCACACATTAACGAAAACTGATTTATCATGATGTCGCATTATCATAAAAAATATAGGTCTTAAAACCAAACTGAATTATTATCTCCTACCTTTGACAGCCTTGATGTCATTTTAAAATAAACCTGCAGTAAAGTGAAAACAGAGGTCGAGATGGATACCAGAGACAGAGCAGAAGACACGCTGAGTCAGCAGACACTGACGCTCATGTTTCGGGGGTGCCCTCTGAACACTGTGACGCTGCACATTTCACATTTCATTTAAAGTGCTTTGTCTATCTCTAATTCGGCTTTGAGTAGAGACACTACACACTGATATACACCTGAACATCAGCAGGAGAGGACTCTTTAAAGTAGAGACGCTACATACTGATATACACCTGAACATCAGCAGGAGAGGACTCTTTAAAGTAGAGACGCTACATACTGATATACACCTGAACATCAGCAGGAGAGGACTCTTTAAAGTAGAGACACTACATACTGATATACACCTGAACATCAGCAGGAGAGGACTCTTTAAAGTAGAGAGCACTACATACTGATATACACCTGAACATCAGCAGGAGAGGACTCTTTAAAGTAGAGACGCTACATACTGATATACACCTGAACATCAGCAGGAGAGGACTCTTTAAAGTAGAGACACTACATACTGATATACACCTGAACATCAGCAGGAGAGGACTCTTTAAAGTAGAGACACTACATACTGATATACACCTGAACATCAGCAGGAGAGGACTCTTTAAAGTAGAGACACTACATACTGATATACACCTGAACATCAGCAGGAGAGGACTCTTTAAAGTAGAGACACTACATACTGATATACACCTGAACATCAGCAGGAGAGGACTCTTTAAAGTAGAGACACTACATACTGATATACACCTGAACATCAGCAGGAGAGGACTCTTTAAAGTAGAGACACTACATACTGATATACACCTGAACATCAGCAGGAGAGGACTCTTTAAAGTAGAGACACTACATACTGATATACACCTGAACATCAGCAGGAGAGGACTCTTTAAAGTAGAGACACTACATACTGATATACACCATGAACATCAGCAGGAGAGGACTCTTAAAGTAGAGACACTACATACTGATATACACCTGAACATCAGCAGGAGAGGACTCTTTAAAGTAGAGACACTACATACTGATATACACCTGAACATCAGCAGGAGAGGACTCTTTTAAAGTAGAGACACTACATACTGATATACACCTGAACATCAGCAGGAGAGAGAACTCTTTAAAGTAGATACTCTACATACTGATATACACCTGAACCATCAGCAGGAGAGGACTCTTTAAAGTAGATACACTACATACTGATATACACCTGAACATCAGCAGGAGAGGACTCTTTAAAGTAGAGACACTACATACTGATATACACCTGAACATCAGCAGGAGAGAACTCTTTAAAGTAGAGACACTACATACTGATATACACCTGAACATCAGCAGGAGAGGACTCTTTAAAGTAGAGACACTACATACTGATATACACCTGAACATCAGCAGGAGAGGACTCTTTAAAGTAGAGACACTACATACTGATATACACCTGAACATCAGCAGGAGAGGACTCTTTAAAGTAGAGACACTACATACTGATATACACCTGAACATCAGCAGGAGAGGACTCTTTAAAGTAGAGACGCTACATACTGATATACACCTGAACATCAGCAGGAAGGGACTCTTTACATTAGAGACGCTACATACTGATATACCACCTGAACATCAGCAGGAGAGGACTCTTTAAAGTAGAGACGCTACATACTGATATATACACCTGAACATCAGCAGGAGAGGACTCTTTAAAGTAGAGACACTACATACTGATATACACCTGAACATCAGCAGGAGAGGACTCTTTAAAGTAGAGACGCTACATACTGATATACACCTGAACATCAGCAGGAGAGGACTCTTTAAAGTAGAGACGCTACATACTGATATACACCTGAACATCAGCAGGAGAGGACTCTTTACAGTAGAGACGCTACATACTGATATACACCTGAACATCAGCAGGAGAGGACTCTTTAAAGTAGAGACGCTACATACTGATATACACCTGAACATCAGCAGGAGAGGACTCTTTAAAAGTAGAGATACTACATACTGATATACACCTGAACATCAGCAGGAGAGGACTCTTTAAAGTAGAAGACACTACCTACTGATATACACCTGAACATCAGCAGGAGAGGACTCTTTAAAGTAGAGACACTACTACTGATATACACCTGAACATCAGCAGGAGAGGACTCTTTAAGTAGAGACACTACATACTGATATACACCTGAACATCAGCAGGAGAGGACTCTTAGAACATTTATTGATCATTTCATTGTCTCTGTTTTCCTCAGAAAGTGAAGACGGCTCGTTACGAGATCGATCCGAACCCCGGCTTCCTGGCTCAGCTGCAGAGATACGAGCAGGTGCTGAAAATGAGACGAGTACAGAAAGAGAGACAGAAAGACAGAAAGAGAGACAGAGAGACGGACAGAGAGACAGAAAGACGGACAGAGAGACAGACCGGCGGAGAGACGGATTGACTGACTGACAGACAAACAGAAAACAATCGAACAGACAGAGACTTCCTGGTTGTGAATCTGACTGATTAAAGCTCCGGTTTGTACGATGGTGTATTTCGGTCATTGTAAGTTTAAAAAAAATGTTTTTATTAAGAGCTGGATCAATGGATTACCAATCTGGAACAAATCAGAATTTTGATTAAAGTTATTATTAGTATTAAATCCTGAGTTTTATCTAAATTTGTAAAATGAAGTGACTTGGTTATCAGGCAGAAAACTAAAACTAACATTTAAGTTTTATTTTGTAACTTTATGAGGTTTTGTTCTTGCTAATTCTCAGACTGTAACCTCAGAGAGTTTCCACATTCCCCCCCTAATTTATGATTTCATTATCTCTGAACATATTTGAGTTTAATCTCCAAATTGTTTTAGTTCTATTCTGGAAAATAAGCAATTTTATTTCAGAGATTTTCCAAAAATGAACCTTTTTAATGTAAGAAAGTTTCTGAGTTACTTGTCTGTACATTTAAACTTTAATCTCACTAATGCTGTGATTTTTGATTACATTGTTTACCAACAATGGCCTGAATACACGTCGTCAAATGGGATGTTAAAACAGACGGAAAGGTCGAAGCAGTTTATTTAATTTAAAGCAGATACAAAGGTCCAGAGTTTTAGTGTTGCAGTTCAATCACACCAACACAAAAAGCAGAACAAGAGAATTATGCAAACAATAAAATAAATAAAACCAGAGTGAAATAAATAGGATTAAATAAATACAAATAGAGACTATAACGTTAGGGCTGTGCAAAACATTAGTACACATTATACCTGTTATTTAGACTAAAGTAGTTTATTCTACAGTTTGAGTGCTATTAGTCAAACAGGTAGACCTCACACCTGTGGGAAGAGATTCTCTTTCTTAATAAGGGCTAATTGTTATTCTAATCAACTACAGGTTTATTTTTTCAATATCAAAAAGCAACGAAAGGCTTTAATCATTAAGAAGTGCAGCTTATTAAGTCAAGATAGGTGTTTCCTCGTTATTTTACTTTCATTAAAACATCCTCAAAGTGTCTTTAAGGATTTTATTTTTGTATAAACCTAAAAGTTACCCGTCCCTCTAAAACAGTATGGGTGCAGTCCCACCTTCTACCTCTAGGTGGAGACACTTACACATCGTTTTTTCCTCCTCATATTTTAACATTTGTATTGACCGCCTTATGGAAGCACACACACCGCCTCCGCAGGACGGACATCAGTGTGACCAGTACTGTTGACGAGTTATTGATCCGCTGCAGCACAATACATAACAAACAACAGCAAGAGCCACTCAGAGGAGAAACAACAACAACAACAGAACGTTTTTTGTTGCTTTGCAATGTTTTTCTTGTTTTTATGTTTAATTGTTCAGGATTACTTTTTGGTAGTTTTGCATAATTTTCTAGACATCTTATGCACTCTTTTTGAGCTTCTTCAGGTGGTGGTTTTGCATCTGTTTTATTGCTTACATTTTGCATTACCTTTTGGCAGTGGCGAGCCGTGACTTTTATACCTAGCCCCTCTGACCCCCCCCCCCCCCCCTTCCATCGAGAAAAAAAAAGAAGAGTTACAGCGGAAGATCAAAACAACGGTCCGGGTGCAAACCTATACCACACAAAACAACACCTGTAAATAACCCCATTCGTGTTCTTTGAAATTGAAAAGGATATTGCATTGTGTTTGTTACTTTCGTTGCAGTTGTTTGTCTTAAGTGTAATTTGGCATGCTTTTATTTTGAAGGCGAGTTTACGCTGTTGATAGGAAGTTGTTGTTTCTATGGAAACAAGAAAAGCTTCACAGCGGGCGGAACTTGTCATAAAGTCCGCGATAATAAAGCCCGCCCATTTAGAGGGAAGATATGATTGGTCAATTGTACTGTCATTTGACATTACTCTCTCGTTCAGTTGCTATAGCGACCCTCTGTGAATTCACAGCAGGCCGTCCAATCAGCTCCTCGCTTCACCTCGCAGAGACGAGCTTCTTTCATTTAACCCTTCACATTCAAACAGAAACTGAATAGGCAGATTCGAAGGATTTATTTCTTTGGAAATGTTATTTTAAATACAATTAAATCAAGTTATTTTGATAAAACTAATGAAAAAGAAAACTAAACAAATATTTAAAGAAAAAATACAATTTTTTTTTTTTAATGTTTTTAAATATTATTTTGTAGAATATCTTAGGCCCTGACGGCGTGCCACTGCCTTTTGGTTGTTTTGCATCTCTTATAAGACATCTAACTTCTCTTTGTGTTTCCTTCTGTATTTTGTTGTTTTGCATCATTTTGTTGTTGTTTTGCTTTCTGCACGTTGAGCTTCTTCTGGTGGTTCTTTCACATCTGTTCTTTTTGCTTTTATACTTCTTTGTTTACATAGTTTTGCATCATTTTTAGAAATGTACCTACACTTGTGATTTTCTTCTTCTGTATTTCGTTGTTTTGCAATAATTGAATATACATGTTGCATATCTCAGGATCATATCTTGTGTTAAACTGTGTTCGTGAATAAGTCAGAAGTTAGCTCAGGTTAAGACACATTATTCTAAAGTGAAGCCTTTTAGCATTAAAGTAGCGACAGTATTAGCACTGCAGGATGTTCACAGAGCTGCGCAGACTAATATCAGATCGTAGAAGTAAACTCATCTAAAGCTCTGATTAAAGATGTTTGGATCAAAAGATAAATGTTAGGAATCAACCGATGACCCGCTGCAATATTAAGCATTTTAACGATAAGGAAAAGTGTTTTTTTTAAATATAATTGCCGCCCAGAACAATTAAAACGGTTTACTTTGGCTGTGAAAAAACTTTGCAGGCACTCCATACGAGAACACAGTGTGCGTGTGTGTGTGTGTGTGTGTGTGTGTGGTGCTGAATTAAAGCAGCCATTGAAACTGGATGTCGTCATAGACCATGTGAGACCTCACTATGTACTGTTCCCTGTAACTCAGATCAACGCTGCGTCTCTTTGAGAATCTGCTGCTGTGTCAATGTCTGAGAATAAAGTGATGTGATCAGCTTCGTCTGTGAGTTTCAGATTCATGCTAACGGGCTCTTTTCCTCTCTCCTGCAGTGTTCTATGTTAGTGCATAGGGGTGTAACGGTTCACAAACATTTCGGTTCGGTACGTACCTCGGTTTTTAGGTCACGGTTCGGTTCGGTACGTTTTCGGTACAGCAGAAAAATATCACAAAACATAACATATTTTTTTTAAATTATTATTAAACTGTGAATAATGTATTCACTCAAATAAATACAAAATATAATAAAACAAACATTAAGGTGCAGCATTTCGATTAACGGAAATAATCTGTATTTGAACTTTACTGTACTAGTACTCACAAAACATAAACTATTAGTTTTGGGTTTTTAATTATTATGAAACTATGAATATTCACTCAAATAAATATAAAATATAATAAAATAAACATTAAGGTGCAGCTTTTCGATTAACTGAAATCATCTGTATTTGAACTGTACTACCTAAGCAGCCAGTTTGACATTAGGACTTGCTTGTCATTGTATTCTCATGTTGTTTAAAGAAAGATGAACTTGTCCACATTGCTTGCTGAAAGTTCAGATCAGCTGGCACTAGCAACGTCTCCTGCCGTGGAGAACACCCTCTCTCTAGGGACAGAGGTAGCAGATACAGCCAGGTAGCGCTTTGCTACCATGGCAACATAAGGATATTTGCCGTTTGTAATAGCTTTGGCTCGGTCTGAACTCTCTGCGAGTGGTGGAGGCTACATGCTAGCGGGAGTTGGGTTTGCACTTCAGTCTTTTGGTACCGGTGATATTCACGTTCGGGTGATGCCTTTTCAAATGAGTGTGCAAGTTTGATGTATTGCCGCGTAACCAATGTTAGTTGAACAATGCCGACAAACAGCTTTGGTTCGGTCCACCTGTCTTTGTCCGTCATCCTTGTTCGTAACTGCGAAACCAAAATGTTCCCAAACCGGAGACTTCAGTGATGCTGGAGGATTTTCGAGCTCAACTTTATCTGCGTTCGCCATTTCGACAGTTCCTCAAATCACTGACTACATTTGAACGCATCCCTCTGACCAGCTCGTCCAATGAAATGACTTGTTTGCTCTATGACGCGTTGAGCCCAATGGGAGCAAATTACTCTCAATGCTGCGACGCAGCACCTGAGATTACTTCCAAGAAGTTGTTCACGTTCTCAATTTTTTTACGTTTAACGTTATATTCGTTCGGTACACTTCGGTACACACGTGTACCGAACCGAAGGCTAACCGAAGGCTAAAATCCCTTCAGAGGGGGTTTCTCCCAGCGCCTGACACGCCTCCATTGAACTCTTTTGTGTACTTCCGGAAGTAGCGACATCACTTTGTAACACTTGCACTTCTATTGGCTACCGCTCAAACACATTGTACGTGATAGGCTAAGGGGCGGGACATCTCTAAGCAGGTTACCCAATCACAACAGAGCCGTCCAGCTAATCAATCAGAGCAGACTGGGCTCAGAGGCCTGCACCACGAAGCTGGTTCTCTTCTTAGCGGGCTCGATCTCCATGGTAACGGATGCTGAGCGGCTAACCTGCCCCGGAGCGGGTGAGGTTGCAGGCTAAGAGCTCAACTCAGTGAAAGCACTGCTTGCTGACCAATCAGAGCTCAGCGTGCGGAGTTTAAAGCGATCAAGTCATATTACAGGAGAGAGGAAATACAGAGAAGCTGCCGGCAAAAATCAGCGCCTGTGTGAACGTGAACATGAACAGAACATCACCTCCATCTCCAGAGCAATCTGACTGTTAGAACATCAGCGTTAAGAAAGCTCTTAAATATCTGCCTCAGCATCAGAACCCGGATCAGAGTACACTGAGTCCAGTCAGCATCAGTACCCGGATCAGAGTACACTAAGTCCAGTCAGCATCAGTACCCGGATCAGAGTACACTAAGTCCAGTCAGCATCAGAACCCGGATCAGAGTACACTAAGTCCAGTCAGCATCAGTACCCGGATCAGAGTACACTAAGTCCAGTCAGCATCAGTACCCGGATCAGAGTACACTAAGTCCAGTCAGCATCAGTACCCGGATCAGAGTACACTAAGTCCAGTCAGCATCAGTACCCGGATCAGAGTAAACTAAGTCCAGTCAGCATCAGTACCCGGATCAGAGTACACTAAGTCCAGTCAGCATCAGAACCCGGATCAGAGTACACTGAGTCCAGTCAGCATCAGTACCCGGATCAGAGTACACTAAGTCCAGTCAGCATCAGTACCCGGATCAGAGTACACTGAGTCCAGTCCGCGGCACATCACTTCCTGATGTATCACATGTCTCTGATCCGAGTCCCTGAGCGTGTCTGGCCGTGCAGCACTCACAGCGCCACAGACTGGAGGAAGCATTATGTCAGCAACACGTTGAGTTGAGGAAACTCTGAGTCAGAGGTGATGAGAGTCAGACGGTGTGTTAGACGGCCGTGACATCATGAACCTGCTGATGGACGCATTCCAACACTTGCTCTGCTCCAGCTGTGTTCACCTTGCAGCTGCAGCTCTGAGGCTTTGATCCTGATCAAGTGTTTGAGTCAAGTTTAAAGTTTAACTTCTTCATGTGTCTGATATTAGAGTTCACTTTTCATTCAGGAAGTATGACGCTGCGCTGTCAGTAGCTTCTCCATGTCTGTGATTGGTCGAATGCTCCAGATCCCACCCTCTCATGTGAACACCTAGCTAGAGAGGACACGGCTGGCTGAGCGATCCACTTGATAACCCGCGTCGTAGGACCGCTTAGCGAGAGCGCGTGTGTTCTGGATTAGGCCAACCGGCTAACTCCAACATATCAGGTTAGGTTGAACCAGCTTCGTAGGACAGGCCTCTGGTTTCAGACAGAGGGTGAAAAGAGGTGCTGCAGCACAGTATGCAGTAGGCAGGAGGAGGAAAGTCACGTACAATGTGTTGGAGCGCTAGCCAAGAGGAGCGTGAGTGTTACATAGTGATGTCACTATGCTCCTGAAGTAAACAAAGACGTTGAATGGACATTTTTTAGGCAGGACACTCAGGGATTTTAGCCTTTGCAGACCATTTACATGCACTAACACCGTTAGAAAACACTACGGGGGAAGGGGGGACACCAGGACATTGTTGTGGAGAAGAAAGAAGCCGAAGCGTCTTCAAGCAGAATCAGTTCAGTTATAAAGTGTTACATCGCTGTTTGTTTACCCTGCTGATGGGATGAGGGTCATCTCGTTGTTGTTGTTTCAAAGTGATGTCACTAAGTAAACAAAGGAGTCAAATGGACGTTTGGAGGCAGGACACTCGTGTTACGTGCACCAATAGAAAAGACACCAGGACATTGTTGGGGTGAAGAAAGAAGCTTTATTTATAACGTTTGTTACATGGCTGTTTGTTTAACCTGCTGACGGTTCGAGGGTCATCTCAGACGTTGTTGTTGTTATTGGGGGTACTCTCGGACGTTGTTGTTGTTGTTTGCGGGTCTCAGTGTACTCGATCCCAGTCGTCCCTGATGTCCTGGATCCACTGGTTATAATTGGACACCTTGGTGTAGACGCCCAGTTTGTCGTGGAGTCCGCAGCCCTCTCCCCAGGACACGAGGCCCAGCAGGAACCACGTGTCCCGGTACAGCGTCACCATGGGGCCCCCGCTGTCCCCCTCACAGGCGTCCTGCGCCTGGCCCAGGACCCCCGCACACAGCATGTTCTCCGTGATCCCATGGGTCATGTGATGGACGCACAGGTCTCGATCCGCCAACGGGATATTGATGACGTTGAGCGCGGAGCTGAAGGTGCTGCTGTTCATGTTCTCCTTCCCCCAGCCGCTCACTACGGTCGCGGTGCCGTTCAGGTGGAGCACTCGCTGGGCCATGTCGCTGGAAGGAAGGCAGGCGGGGAGGATGTAATTTGAGAAAGGAGCGGGTGTTTGGAGGCGCAGGAGGGCGATGTCGTTGTCGTACGTGCGGGTGTTGTAGTTCGGGTGTTTGAAGCACTGTAACACCTTCAGGTTCACCTCGGTGTCCTCGAACCTGTGGCGCTCGTAGTCTCCTGAGGGGAGGAGTTACAGGTGCATTAAAGGTGAGTAGCAGTTACGTTGAAGGTGATTTGCAGCAGGATTTTACTTTTAGTTTCGCTGGAAGGTTAAATCTGGTCTTTCTAAACCGAGATAGTTCGTTTTGAAAGGATCTGTAAAAACCCTGTTTACTCTAGATGCAAGCCTCCTCACGAGTAGATCTCAAAGGCAAGTCCCTTAAACCTCTCGCTTGGTGTGTCCTGCGTGTTTCTTCAGATACCTGCTGAGGCACATTCAGTAATAACCTTTAGATCCTCTCACCGAGTCTCACTGTGAAGCGCAGGCTGTTGTCGAGGCAATGCGCCGCCGTCAGCACCCAACTCTCAGCGATCAGGACGCCCCCGCAGGCGAACTCACCCCTAGCCTTCATCAGCAGCACCTGAACACACACACACACACACACACACACACACACACACACACACACACACACACACACACACCACACACACACACACACACACACACACACACACACACACACACACACACACACACACACACACACACACACACACACGCACGCACGCACGCACGCACGCACGCACGCACGCACGCACACACACACACACACACACACACACACACACACACACACACACACACACACACACACACACACACACACCACACACACACACACCACACACACACACACACACACACACACACACACACACACACACACACACACACACACACACACACACACACACACACACACACACACACACACACACACTCGCACGCACACGCACGCACGCACGCACGCACACACACACACACTGCTGTAACAAACTCACATTTAAAAATCTTTTAAAGAAACTGCGAAGATGGTTTAAAATATCTTCCTATTTCACATCATATCTCATATTTATGAGTTGGGTGAGTTGCAGGGAAATTGCAGGTTAATCAGAAATTAGTCGCAGGTTAATTGCAGGTGAGTTGAAGGTTAATTGAAGGTGAGTTGAAGGTTAATTGAAGGTGAGTTGAAGGTTAATTGAAGGTGAGTTGAAGGTTAATTGAAGGTGATTTACAGGCAGGGGCGGATCTACCGGGGTGGCATTGGGTGGCAACTGCCACTCTAAAAATACCCCAGCTGCCACCCCAGCTGCCGCCCCAGCTGGCAGCTCTGTTTTGAAAGAAAAGTTGTGGCTCATCGGACATTTATGAGAGAAAGTCTCTAATGTCCGAGTGCAAGTGAATGCAGCACAAGACGCGAGCCTTGTAACCCCTCCCCCGGCCCTGCCGCGAGCGAGGAAATGTGATTGGTGGCAATTTCATTTGAACGGGACGGCGCAAAACGAGAAGCATTCGGACTCAAGCAGACAGAAGGAACGAGGTGCGGTCCACACTGACAGAGAAGAGCCCGTCAGTGCGGCTGCACTCAGCATCGAATCAAAACGCACTAAAGCTTTGATCTTAATCAGTCTGTGAGGCGTTTTGATGAACGAGATGGTAATCGCCGCATTCAGCTGCAATAGGCAACTTGATGCTCTGCTCACGGATGAGCATAATAAACTGTTAAGATGATGACCTTACGTGTGTGTATATATATTTTTTTGAGGGGGTCTGCCCCCAAAAAACAGTTTCAAGTCCTGAGAAAGTCAAATAAGACGGTGTGTAAAACTTCACTGCCCAGACAACAGAAAGTAACCACTTTGATTTAGCTAGGCCAGCAGGTAAGGGCTCTCCACTGGATAATAACTGCAGCGATGTTTATGTTTTAGCTGAATACACGTATAACCCTAACTGAGTCACTTCTTTAATGTTTGTTCTTTCTGATGTAAAGTCCAGGTTGTAACTGATTGCAATGAAGTCGTGGGGCGCTGAACTGTTCCTTTGGATCTTTTGATTTATGATAATTGCTTGTCTTTCAAATTTGAAGGAGGGTGAGCAAGCATCTTGACTCATCATTAACTCTCCAAAAAATATAGTTTATTCAATAATAAATGAATATGTGAATCATAACAGTGATTGACAGCTGATAGGAATAATATGATTGTTAATAGTATCATATTCATTCAGACAAACATCGATGAGACGGTTAATTCATGTACTCATTGCAGCAGTCTGCATCGATCTGGTTCCCCTGCTGGTCTAAGAGTGAAACCGACTCATTCAGTTATTGTTCAGTTAAAATGCATTAAATGATGTCGGCCACCTTATGTATTTATATTTAAGGCTTTACTGATGAGCCATAATAATGTCACCTGATGTTATTGAGTTAAAATATTAATATTGTGGCTTTCCAAGTTAACATTGATTGATATGACTGCGATAAAATGAGCATATACTTCTGCCAGGGGATGCCACCCCTCAACATCTCCTGCCACCCTCTGGCCACCCCACCCTATGGCCACCCCATGAATATTTGTCTAGATCCGCCCCTGTTTACAGGTGAGTTGCAGGTTGATTAAAGATGAGGTTGAAGGTGACTTGCAGGTGAGTTCCCCAGCCAGTCAGCAGTTGAGCAGTAGCCACAGGTGAAGTGAGTTACCTGCCAGGGACTCTCCCCCTTCTTCCCCACCTCCCCCCCCACCATCCAGGGCAGCAGGCCGTCCCTCGGCTTGGTGTACGACGACCTGCTGATCAGCAGCTGGCCGCAGGAGGAGGGACCTGCTCGGAGAGAGGGGATTAAAGACGATACACCTGAGTGAAGGTGAGAGCATGGTGTTGTAGGGAACATCCTGAGTGTCCTCTTCCAACCTGAGAGTAGCATGCTAACAAGGGTATCAACTGTAGCTGTGAACATGACAGGATGTGTGACGACCTGGAAGAGCATCAGGACTGTGTGAGGCAGATGATAGCTATGTGATGAACATGATGACTCAGCCTCTATGGAGGGAGACATCAAGCATGCTCATTTCTGACGTGGAGCTAATCTGAAGTAAACATTGAATACTGCTTTCTGTTCCTCCATCTTGTGACTGTGTGACTCCCTCTCTTGGATATCAGCATGTGAAGGACACTGCTCAGGAACTAGTCTCTGTATGTGATGACTGCTTCCCTTCTGGAGAGGATCACAGACACACGGATCCTGAGGTTCAAGATCAAGCCGGGGACCAGGGATTATTAACATGTTTAAGTATTCAGGAAAAGTCATAATTTTGATATTTTTGAGAAAAAGTCATAATTTTGATATTTTTGAGAAAAAGTCATAATTTTGAGAAAAAGTCATAATTTTGAGATAAAGTCATATTTATGAGAACATTTCAACATTTTGATATTTTTGAGAAAAAGGTCAGAATTTTGATATTTTTGAGAAAAAGTCAGAATTTGGAGAAAAAGTCTGAACTTTGAGAAAAAGTCTGAACTTTGAGATTTTGACTACTTCCATTCTGGAGAGGATCACAGACACATGGATCCTGAGGTTCAAGCTCAAGCCGGGGACCAGGGAGTATTAACATTTTTAAGTATTCAGAAAAAGTCATAATTTTGAGAAAAAGTCCACATTTTTAGATAAAGTCATAATTTTGAGAAAAATTTCTATTTTTGAGAAAAATTTCTATTTTTGAGAAAGATTCTGAATTTTTAAGAAAAAGTCAGAATTTAGTTTGAATTTTAAGATTTTGACTCCTTCCATTCTGGAGAGGATCACAGACACATGGATCCTGAGGCTGAAGCTCAAGCCGGAGACCAGGAGAGTTCTCTAACAGGTGTGTAAATGTATGATCAGTCCTCCTCACCGATTGGGCTGCACTTCTTGGAGTCGTCGTGCAGTTTGTATCCGCTCACGCAGCTGCAGCTCCTGCTCAGGTTGTCTTTGCTCTCCGAACACGTGTGACCGCAGCCGCCGTTATCCACGGAGCAGTTAGTGGCCGTCCGAGCTGCACGGAAACACACCTCAGTACACACCTCAGTACACACACCTCAGTACACACCTCAGTACACACACCTCAGTACACACACCAGTACACACCTCAGTACACACACCTCAGTACACACCTCAGTGCACACATCAGTACACACCTCAGTACACACCTCAGTACACACCTCAGTACACACCTCAGTACACACACCTCAGTACACACACCTCAGTACACACCTCAGTACACACACCTCAGTACACACCTCAGTACACACCTCAGTACACACCTCAGTACACACACATCAGTACACACCTCAGTACACACCTCAGTACACACACCTCAGTACACACCTCAGTACACACACCAGTGCACACCTCAGTACACACCTTAGTGCACACCTCAGTGCACACCTCAGTACACACACCTCAGTACACACACCAGTACACACCTCAGTACACACCTTAGTACACACTTCAGTACACACCTCAGTACACACCTCAGTGCACACATCAGTACACACCTCAGTAGACACCTCAGTACACACCTCAGTACACACTTCAGTACACACCTCAGTACACACCTCAGTACACACCTCAGTACACACCTCAGTACACACACACACACACACACACACTACACACATCACACACACAGACACCAACCACACACACACACCACACACACACACACCACACCCACTCTACACACCACACACACACACCCATCACACACACACACCACCACACACACCCACACACACCCACAAACAACACCAACACACACACACTACACACACACACACACACACACACACACACACACACACACCTCAGTACACACCTCAGTACACACCTCAGTACACACACCAGTACACACCTCAGTACACACCTCAGTACACACCTCAGTGCACACATCAGTACACACCTCAGTACACACTTCAGTACACACCTCAGTACACACACACCTCAGGACACACCTCAGTACACACTTCAGTACACACCTCAGTACACACTTCAGTACACACCTCAGTACACACCTCAGTACACACTTCAGTACACACCTCAGTACACACCTCAGTGCACACATCAGTACACACCTCAGTACACACCTCAGTACACACACACACACACACACACACACACACACACACACACACACACACACACACACACACACACACACACACACACACACACACACACACACACACACACACACACACACACACACACACACACACACACACACACACACACACACACACACACACACACACACACACACACACACACACCTCAGTACACACCTCAGTACACACCTCAGTACACACACACACACCTCAGTACACACCTCAGTACACACCTCAGTACACACACTCACACACACATCATGGGAACAACATCCTGCACAAGTTGACCATTTCTGCTTCACTTGACCTCGTTCTAAATGTGCACAGCTCTGCACTTTGAATTTAGTATTCATCATATTTTAATATATTTTTGATTTCTGTGTCTTTTTAAAGGGATGTGATGAGTTGTGGGTGAGTTACAGGCGAATTGCAGGTGAGGCTAATTGCAGGTGAGTTGCAGGCTAATTGCAGGTGAGTTCCAGGCTAATTGCAGGTGAGTTGCAGGCTAATTGCAGGTGAGTTGCAGGCTAATTGCAGGTGGGTTGCAGGCTAATTGCAGGTGAGTCTAATTGCAGGTGAGTTCCAGGCTAATTGCAGGTGAGGCTAATTGCAGGTGAGTTCCAGGCTAATTGCAGGTGAGTCTAATTGCAGGTGAGTTCCAGGCTAATTGCAGGTGAGGCTAATTGCAGGTGAGTTCCAGGCTAATTGCAGGTGTGTCTAATTGCAGGTGAGTTGCAGGCTAATTGTAGGTGAGGCTAATTGCAGGTGAGTTCCAGGCTAATTGCAGGTGAGTTGCAGGCTAATTGTAGGTGAGGCTAATTGCAGGTGAGTTCCAGGCTAGGTGAGCTAGGTGAGTTGCAGCAATTGCAGGTGAGGCTAATTGCAGGTGAGTTGCAGGCTAATTGCAGGTGAGGCTAATTGCAGGTGAGTTGCAGGCTAATTGCAGGTGAGGCTAATTGCAGGTGAGTTGCAGGCTAATTGCAGGTGAGTTGCAGGCTAATTGTAGGTGAGGCTAATTGCAGGTGAGTTGCAGGCTAATTGCAGGTGAGTTGCAGGCTAATTGTAGGTGAGGCTAATTGCAGGTGAGTTCCAGGCTAATTGCAGGTGAGGCTAATTGCAGGTGAGTTGCAGGCTAATTGCAGGTGAGGCTAATTGCAGGTGAGTTGCAGGCTAATTGCAGGTGAGGCTAATTGCAGGTGATTTCCAGGCTAATTGCAGGTGAGTTGCAGGCTAATTGTAGGTGAGGCTAATTGCAGGTGAGTTGCAGGCTAATTGCAGGTGAGTTGCAGGCTAATTGTAGGTGAGGCTAATTGCAGGTGAGTTGCAGGCTAATTGCAGGTGAGTTGCAGGCTAATTGCAGGTGAGTTGTAGGCTAATTGCAGGTGAGTTGCAGGCTAATTGCAGGTGAGTTGCAGGCTAATTGCAGGTGAGTTGCAGGCTAATTGTAGGTGAGTTGCAGGCTAATTGCAGATGAGGCTAATTGTAGGTGAGTTACAGGCTAATTGCAGGTGAGTTGCAGGCTAATTGCAGGTGAGGCTAATTGCAGGTGAGTTACAGGCTAATTGCAGGTGAGGCTAATTGCAGGTGAGTTGCAGGCTAATTGCAGGTGAGTTGCAGGCTAATTGTAGGTGAGTTGCAGGCTAATTGCAGATGAGGCTAATTGTAGGTGAGTTACAGGCTAATTGCAGGTGAGTTGCAGGCTAATTGCAGGTGAGGCTAATTGCAGGTGAGTTACAGGCTAATTGCAGGTGAGGCTAATTGCAGGTGAGTTCCAGGCTAATTGCAGGTGAGTTGCAGGCTAATTGCAGGTGAGTTGCAGGCTAATTGCAGGTGAGGCTAATTGTAGGTGAGTTACAGGCTAATTGCAGGTGAGGCTAATTGCAGGTGAGTTGCAGGCTAATTGCAGGTGAGGCTAATTGTAGGTGAGTTGCAGGCTAATTGCAGGTGAGGCTAATTGCAGGTGAGTTGCAGGCTAATTGTAGGTGAGTTGCAGGCTAATTGCAGGTGAGGCTAATTGCAGGTGAGTTGCAGGCTAATTGCAGGTGAGGCTAATTGCAGGTGGGTTGCAGGCTAATTGTAGGTGAGGCTAATTGTAGGTGAGTTGCAGGCTAATTGCAGGTGGGTTGCAGGCTAATTGCAGGTGAGTTGCAGGCTAATTGTAGGTGAGGCTAATTGCAGGTGAGTTGCAGGCTAATTGCAGGTGGGTTGCAGGCTAATTGCAGGTGAGTCTAATTGTAGGTGAGTTCCAGGCTAATTGCAGGTGAGTTACAGGCTAATTGTAGGTGAGTCTAATTGCAGGTGAGTTGCAGGCTAATTGCAGGTGAGGCTAATTGTAGGTGAGTTGCAGGCTAATTGCAGGTGAGGCTAATTGCAGGTGAGTTGCAGGCTAATTGCAGGTGAGGCTAATTGCAGGTGGGTTGCAGGCTAATTGTAGGTGAGGCTAATTGTAGGTGAGTTGCAGGCTAATTGCAGGTGGGTTGCAGGCTAATTGTAGGTGAGTTGCAGGCTAATTGCAGGTGAGGCTAATTGCAGGTGAGTTGCAGGCTAATTGCAGGTGGGTTGCAGGTGAGTCTAATTGTAGGTGAGTTCCAGGCTAATTGCAGGTGAGTTACAGGCTAATTGTAGGTGAGTCTAATTGTAGGTGAGTCTAATTGCAGTTGAGGCTAATTGCAGGTGAGTCTAATTGCAGGTGAGGCTAATTGCAGGTGGGTTCCAGGCTAATTGCAGGTGAGGCTAATTGTAGGTGAGGCTAATTGCAGGTGAGGCTAATTGTAGGTGAGTTCCAGGCTAATTGCAGGTGAGTTACAGGCTAATTGTAGGTGAGTCTAATTGTAGGTGAGTCTAATTGCATGTGAGGCTAATTGTAGGTGAGTCTAATTGCAGGTGAGTTGCAGGCTAATTGCAGGTGAGTTACAGGCTAATTGTAGGTGAGTCTAATTGCAGGTGAGTTGCAGGCTAATTGCAGGTGAGTTACAGGCTAATTGTAGGTGAATCTAATTGTAGGTGAGTCTAATTGCATGTGAGGCTAATTGCAGGTGAGGCTAATTGCAGGTGAGTTCCAGGCTAATTGCAGGTGAGGCTAATTACAGGTGAGTTCCAGGCTAATTGCAGGTGAGGCTAATTGCAGGTGAGTTCCAGGCTAATTGCAGGTGAGTCTAATTGCAGGTGGGTTGAAGTTAAGTTGCAGGTTAATTGTAGGTGTATGTTTTCAGATCATGACTCACGCTGGTTGCAGTATTTGCCCTCGTATCCGGGCTCACAGCGGCAGGCGTAGGCCTGGTACTGGTCCACACACACTCCATTCACACACATGTGGGACTGGCACTGGTCCCCATCTGAAAACACACGTCAATACATTTCCCACAATGCCGTGCAGCAGGCCGCTCAGAGACAAAGGAGAAACTCGTGAAACACGTGTTTAGCCATATACGTTTTTTCTGCTCACTTCAATACGTTTAACTCAAACGACATACGAGCCCACTCACTGCTAAGGAGACGCTTACTATTTAATTATGACATAGTTTGAACTTAACTTAAGAGCAGCCAAGCCAATGCTAACTGTACATATCATGACATTACTTCTTCTACATATCCTTTAATAAGAGCGAAATGCATAACAAATACAACCTGCTGATTACAGACTTGTTTAAACAGGTTCAAAGGTTCTTACCTGTGTACACTGTCCAGAACTCCAGCTGTGAACACACACATAGGAAGTCTCAGATTAATGCACGTAAAGGAGCTGCTTAATCGCATCGATCAATCACAGTTTACTTATAAAGCCCGATATCACACATCCTATATTTGTCTCAGTGGACTTTACAGTTTGTGCAGAACATCAATACGACCCCCTCAGCATACTCTGATTGGTTAGCTGGCCGTCTCTGTTGTGATTGGTCAACCGCTTAGAGATGTCCCACCCCTTAGCCTATCACGTACAATGTGCTAGAGCGCTAGCCAATAGGAGCGTGAGTGTTCCATAGTGATGTCACTATGTTGCGGAAGTAAACAAAGGAGTCCAATGGAGGCGTTTCAGGGTTTTGGAGAGAACAGGGTCTCTTCAAAGTTTTGCGGGAGGAATAAAATGTTTAAAGTTCACCTATTATGCAAAATCCTCTTCTTCATGTCTCTTCCACATCAACATGTGTCCCCTCTTCTTCATGTCTCTTCCACATCAACATGTGTCCCCTCTTCTCCATGTCTCTTCTACATCAACATGTGTCCCCTCTTCTCCATGTCTCTTCTACATCAACATGTGTCCCCTCTTCTCCATGTCTCTTCTACATCAACATGTGTCCCCTCTTCTTCATGTCTCTTCTTCATCAACATGTGTCCCCTCTTCTCCATGTCTCTTCTACATCAACATGTGTCCCCTCTTCTCCATGTCTCTTCTACATCAACATGTGTCCCCTCTTCTCCATGTCTCTTCTACATCACCATGTGTCCCCTCTTCTTCATGTCTCTTCTACATCAACATGTGTCCCCTCTTCTTCATGTCTCTTCTACATCAACATGTGTCCCCTCTTCTCCATGTCTCTTCTACATCACCATGTGTCCCCTCTTCTTCATGTCTCTTCTACATCAACATGTGTCCCCTCTTCTTCATGTCTCTTCTACATCAACATGTGTCCCCTCTTCTCCATGTCTCTTCTACATCAACATGTGTCCCCTCTTCTCCATGTCTCTTCTACATCAACATGTGTCCCCTCTTCTTCATGTCTCTTCTACATCAACATGTGTCCCCTCTTCTCCATGTCTCTTCTACATCAACACGTGTCCCCTCTTCTCCATGTCTTCTCCATGTCTCTTCTACATCAACATGTGTCCCCTCTTCTCCATGTCTCTTCTACATCAACATGTGTCCCCTCTTCTTCATGTCTCTTCTTCATCAACATGTGTCCCCTCTTCTCCATGTCTCTTCTACATCAACATGTGTCCCCTCTTCTCCATGTCTCTTCTACATCAACATGTGTCCCCTCTTCTCCATGTCTCTTCTACATCACCATGTGTCCCCTCTTCTTCATGTCTCTTCTACATCAACATGTGTCCCCTCTTCTTCATGTCTCTTCTACATCAACATGTGTCCCCTCTTCTCCATGTCTCTTCTACATCACCATGTGTCCCCTCTTCTTCATGTCTCTTCTACATCAACATGTGTCCCCTCTTCTTCATGTCTCTTCTACATCAACATGTGTCCCCTCTTCTCCATGTCTCTTCTACATCAACACGTGTCCCCTCTTCTCCATGTCTCTTCTCCATGTCTCTTCTACATCAACATGTGTCCCCTCTTCTCCATGTCTCTTCTACATCAACATGTGTCCCCTCTTCTTCATGTCTCTTCTACATCAACATGTGTCCCCTCTTCTCCATGTCTCTTCTACATCAACACGTGTCCCCTCTTCTCCATGTCTCTTCTCCATGTCTCTTCTACATCAACATGTGTCCCCTCTTCTCCATGTCTCTTCTACATCAACATGTGTCCCCTCTTCTTCATGTCTCTTCCACATCAACATGTGTCCCCTCTTCTTCATGTCTCTTCCACATCAACATGTGTCCCTTCTTCTCCATGTCTCTTCTACATCAACATGTGTCCCCTCTTCTTCATGTCTCTTCCACATCAACATGTGTCCCCTCTTCTTCATGGCTCTTCTACATCAACATGTGTCCCCTCTTCTTCATGTCTCTTCTACATGAACATGTGTCCCCTCTTCTTCATGTCTCTTCCACATCAACATGTGTCCCCTCTTCTCCGTGTCTCTTCCACGTCAACATGTGTCCCCTCTTCTTCATGTGTCTTCTACATCAACACGTGTCCCCTCTTCTTCATGTCTCTTCTACATCAATATGTGTCCCCTCTCCTTCATGTCTCTTCTTCATCAACATGTGTCCCCTCTTCTTCATGTCTCTTCTACATCAACATGTGTCCCCTCTTCCTCATGTCTCTTCCACATCAACATGTGTCCCCTCTTCTTCATGTCTCTTCTACATCAACATGTGTCCCCTCTTCTTCATGTGTCTTCTACATCAACATGTGTCCCCTCTTCTTCATGTCTCTTCTACATCAACATGTGTCCCCTCTTCTTCATGTCTCTACATCAACAAGTGTCCCCTCTTCTTCATGTCTCTTCTACATCAACATGTGCCCCCTCTTCTCTATGTCTCTTCAACATCAACATGTGTCCCCTCTTCTTCATGTCTCTTCTACATCAACATGTGTCCCCTCTTCTTCATGTCTCTCCTATATCAACATGTGTCCCCTCTTCTTCATGTCTCTTCTACATCAACATGTGTCCCCTCTTCTTCATGTCTCTTCTACACCAACATGTGTCCCCTCTTCTTCATGTCTCTTCTACATCAACATGTGTCCCCTCTTCTTCATGTCTCTTCTACATCAACATGTGTCCCCTCTTCTTCCATATCTCTTCTACATCAACATCGGTCCCCTCTTCTTCATGTCTCTTCTTCATCAACATGTGTCCCCTCTTCTCATGTCTCTTCTACATCAACATGTGTCCCCTCTTCTTCATGTCTCTTCTACATCAACATGTGTCCCCTCTTCTTCATGTCTCTTCTACATCAACATGTGTCCCCTCTTCTTCATGTCTCTTCTACATCAACATGTGTCCCCTCTTCTTCATGTCTCTTCTACATCAACATGTGTCCCCTCTGTGGGAAGAGACTCTGAAAGTTTCAGGAACAAAGATTTTCTCTCTTTTTGATCCATTTCTATAAAAACCTGTCTGAAAATGAGCTGATCAGATTTTGGCCACTTTATGATGTCATAACAGTGTTTTGTCTTGTGTAACCATTATCCAATCAGCAACCAAGGTAACCCCCCCCCCTTATCACCTGAATCTCCTCCTAGAGCACCATTGTGTTCTTTTTAACCAATCATCTCTCAGAGGGGCGTGGCCAGCAGCAGCTCATTAGCATTTAAAGCTATAGACACAGAATCAGCACTTTTGAAACAGAGGGGATTATGGGTAATGCTGCAATGATCTGTTTGATATTTAGAGCCAAACACTTCAGAGACATGTTCTGTATATATATGAGACCTATAATATATTGATGAAAAATAGTGTAAAAAGGGACCTTTAAGATTTATTTGGAGCATTTACCGTAGCTTCCCTGGTCTGGAAAATCTCTCGAGCCTCTTCAAAGTCACACCTCTCCTCCACACACTCGCGCTCCATGGAGGCCGGCTTCAGTTCCTCCAGGAAGGAGTTCGCCCGGCGGGATCTGAGCAGCATGTGGGCGCCGCGGGGCTCCGAGAACACTGAGGGACGAAGAGATCATTTATAGCGCTTTCAGACCCCCCGACCCCTCCTGTAACACGGAGCCCGTTCCCTACACCATGCTAAATGTATGTGTGCATAAAGCTGAGTTATGACCGGTCACAATAACACAGACTTTGGTGGTGATTAAATAGTTTACAGTGAGATTTACTTTTGACCGTACTCGCACAGCCCTACAAATGAACTGAGATGTCCACACAAATGATCTTTAGCACGTGTTGATTTAAAAAAGCAATTTGTAGGTTGGATATTTGCAAACCTTTTTTTGTGTATGTATTAATAATTTAAGATGTAAATTAATTCCAGTTTCTTTGTACTACTTTCTATTTTGATTGCTTAATTTGGTGGCATCAATGTGTGCATTTAATGGAGCAGTTGCCTCATATACAGTATAGCCCTTAAGGTCAAATAATGAGATCCTCAACCTTTATCAATTATAAAGTTATTTGTAATTATTACCTGAGAACCGGGGGTAGTAAGGCAAGGCAAGTGTATTTATATAGCACCTTTCAACACAAGGCAATTCAAAGTGCTTTACAAAAATGAAAGACATGAAGAAAATGGCATTTAAAATCAGTCATTAAAAAGAAAAGATAATAAAATGAGCATCAAAAGAAAAGTACATGGATAAAAGTTACAGTGCAGTTTAAGATAGTGAATAGTTCAATTAAAAGCAGCGACAAAAAGAAAAGTCTTCTTGCTGGATTTGAAAGTAGTCAGAGTTGCAGCGGACCTGCAGGTTTCTGGGAGCTTGTTCCAGATGTTTGGAGCATAATAACTGAACGCTGCTTCTCCATGTTTAGTTCTGACTCTGGGGACAGGAAGCTGACCAGTCCCTGAAGACCTGAGAGATCTGGATGGTTCATCATTTAGCAGGAGGTCAGAAATGTATTTTGGGCCTAAACCATTCAGTGCTTTATAAACCAGCAGCAGCATTTTGAAATCTATTCTTTGACACACAGGAAGCCAGTGTAAAGACTTCAGAACAGGAGTGATGTGATCCACTTTCTTAGTGCTAGTGAGGACTCGAGCAGCGGCGTTCTGAATCAGCTGCAGCTTCCTCATAGATGTTTTAGTGAGACCTGTGAAGACACCATTGCAGTAGTCGAGTCTACTGAAGATAAAGGCATGTACAAGTTTTTCCAAATCCTACTGTGACATTAGTCTTTTAATCCTAGATATGTTCTTTAGGTGATAGTAGGCTGATTTAGTAACTGTTTTAATGTGACTGTTGAAACTCAGGTCAGAGTCCATGACTACACCTAGATTTATGGCTCTATCTGTTGGTTTGAACATTGCAGACTGAAGCTCAGCGCTAACTTTTATACGTTCTGCCTTGGCTCCAAAACCATGACCTCAGTTTTATCTTTGTTTAATTGGAGAAAGTTCTGACACATCCAGTCATTGATTTGTTCAATGCACTTACTCAGTGGTTGAATTGGAGCATAGTCTCCTGGTGAAATTGTTACGTACATTTGTGTGTCATCTGCATCGCTATGGTAACTTATTGTGTTGTTCTTCATTATCTGAGCCAGTGGTAGCATGTAGACGTTAAAGAGAAGAGGCCCCAAGATGGAGCCTTGAGGAACCCCACATGTCATATTTGTCAACTCAGATGTGTATTTACCGATAGAAACAAAGTTGTTTCTGTCCTTTAAGTAGGATTCAAACCAATTTAGAACTGTTTCCGAAAGTCCCACCCAGTTTTCCAGTCGGTCCAGTAATATGCTGTGGTCAACAGCGTCAAACGCAGCACTGAGATCTAATAATACTAACACTGAAGTTCTGCCACCGTCTGTGTTTAAGTGGATGTCATTAAAGACCTTTACAAGAGCAGCCTCAGTGCTGTGGTTTGGACGAAAGCCTGACTAGTACTGTTTCTTGTTTTTGGAAGTGGTGTAAAGTAACTAAGTACATTACTCATTTGTAAATTAGTAACTTTTAAGACGTTTTTTTGACAACATTAATTCAGTTATCCCTGAGAATGTTAATAACGTATATATATTATAACCTTGGACTATTTATGATAATAAAACTCACCTGACAGACTGAGAGCCGACGCCGACCACAGGGCGGCGATGACAGACACACAGAGGAGGAGGCGGGACATGACCTCTGAAAAACCTACAGCACATAACAGAGAAAAAAAAGGTATAGTGCAATACTTACAATAACATTAATTTATTTGGATAACTATTACTTTTACAGCCCTTCTTGTCGGCTGTGGGTGTTTGTGTATTGAAATAGTTTTGTTTTGGTGTCTTTTGATCGCAATGATCAGGACTACCACTCAGTATGTAGTGTCTCTACTTTAAAGAGTCCTCTCCTGCTGATGTTCAGGTGTATATCAGTATGTTGTGTCTCTACTTTAAAGAGTGCTCTCCTGCTGATGTTCAGGTGTATCTCAGTACGTAGTGTCTCTACTTTAAAGAGTCCTCTCCTGCTGATGTTCAGGTGTATCTCAGTACGTAGTGTCTCTACTTTAAAGAGTCCTCTCCTGCTGATGTTCAGGTGTATATCAGTATGTTGTGTCTCTACTTTAAAGAGTGCTCTCCTGCTGATGTTCAGGTGTATCTCAGTATGTAGTGTCTCTACTTTAAAGAGTCCTCTCCTGCTGATGTTCAGGTGGATATCAGTATGTTGTGTCTCTACTTTAAAGAGTGCTCTCCTGCTGATGTTCAGGTGTATCTCAGTACGTAGTGTCTCTACTTTAAAGAGTCCTCTCCTGCTGATGTTCAGGTGTATATCAGTATGTTGTGTCTCTACTTTAAAGAGTGCTCTCCTGCTGATGTTCAGGTGTATCTCAGTACGTAGTGTCTCTACTTTAAAGAGTCCTCTCCTGCTGATGTTCAGGTGTATATCAGTATGTTGTGTCTCTACTTTAAAGAGTGCTCTCCTGCTGATGTTCAGGTGTATCTCAGTACGTAGTGTCTCTACTTTAAAGAGTCCTCTCCTGCTGATGTTCAGGTGTATATCAGTATGTTGTGTCTCTACTTTAAAGAGTGCTCTCCTGCTGATGTTCAGGTGTATCTCAGTATGTAGTGTCTCTACTTTAAAGAGTCCTCTCCTGCTGATGTTCAGGTGGATATCAGTATGTTGTGTCTCTACTTTAAAGAGTCCTCTCCTGCTGATGTTCAGGTGTATATCAGTATGTAGTGTCTCTACTTTAAAGAGTCCTCTCCTGCTGATGTTCAGGTGTATATCAGTGGGAGAGAGACTCCCTCTGGAGGGAACACAGGGATTTTAGTCTACAGACCATTTACATGCACTAAGACCTATAGAACAGTGGTGGAAGTCAAGCTTTTATTTTGAAGGCCCGATGTTCTAACGGTTCTAACGCATGCAGCAGGCGTTGGACTGGAAGTACCGGAGACCATATACGGTTTTGAAAGCTTCTTTCACGTAGTGATCATCTTCTCAATAAAACATCTTTGCTGATGTTTTTATTCGAGGCTTCTGGCCAATCAGAATCAAGAGTGTTGCCGGAAGTCCCCACGGAGAATAACTTTGCGGTAGAACTATTCTTTATACATCCATGGGTACAACTTCAGATGATGACTGACAGGTCACAGAGCAATGGGGCTATCTCCCCTTACCCACAATTTAAAGTACTTCACAGACTCTCTCCTCTTTGCTCTTCTCTCTGCGAGGAGCAGCAAGCTGTCAGAACTAAGTGAAACACAAACAATGGCATAACATATTATTAACATGTCGGGTAGCAATAGATTTATTTATGCTCTTCTCAGAGTACAAGAAGTTTATATGTTAGTATTTCTAAAAATCTCCTGGTGGAGAATCCCCCCAGACCCCCTGCTGGGGTTGGGTTTCCAGCATGTGCGCCTTTTCATGTCATACAGTTCATCTTTGATTCCATCATTTAATTAAACCTTTTTTAAAAGCATGCTTTAGTTCTGTGAAGGGATATAAGGGACAGATGCACTTTACTTCACTTTCATTCATATGGTATGCTGAAAAGCGTATATATTACAGCACGATTTTTTGTTTAATAGATTTGAGTGGTTCAAAATGTCGGGTCGCGATGTATTGA
>NW_027262568.1:0-27263 GCF_902827115.2 Pseudochaenichthys georgianus
TTCTACCAGTCTGTGGTTTCTACCAGTCCTACCAGTCTGTGGTTTCTACCAGTCTATGTTTTCTACCAGTCTGTGGTTTCTCGGAGTCTATGGTTTCTACCAGTCTGTGGTTCCTACCAGTCTGTGGTTTCTACCAGTCTATGGTTTCTACCAGTCTGTGGTTTCTACCAGTCTATGGTTTCTACCAGTCTGTGGTTTCTACCAGTCTGTGGTTTCTACCAGTCTATGGTTTCTACCAGTCTATGGTTTCTACCAGTCTGTGTTTTCTACCAGTCTGTGGTTTCTACCAGTCTGTGCTTTCTACCAGTCTGTGGTTTCTTCCAGTCTATGGTTTCTACCAGTCTATGGTTTCTACCAGTCTGTGGTTTCTACCAGTCTATGTTTTCTACCAGTCTGTGGTTTCTACCAGTCTGTGGTTTCTACCAGTCTGTGGTTTCTACCAGTCTATGGTTTCTATTCTACCAGTCTATGGTTTCTACCAGTCTATGGTTTCTACCAGTCTGTGGTTTCTACCAGTCTATGGTTTCTACCAGTCTATGGTTTCTACCAGTCTATGGTTTCTACCAGTCTGTGGTTTCTACCAGTCTGTGGTTTCTACCAGTCTGTGGTTTCTACCAGTCTATGGTTTCTACCAGTCTATGGTTTCTACCAGTCTATGGTTTCTACCAGTCTGTGGTTTCTACCAGTCTATGGTTTCTACCAGTCTGTGGTTTCTACCAGTCTATGGTTTCTACCAGTCTATGGTTTCTACCAGTCTATGGTTTCTACCAGTCTATGGTTTCTACCAGTCTATGGTTTCTACCAGTCTATGGTTTCTACCAGTCTATGGTTTCTACCAGTCTATGGTTTCTACCAGTCTATGGTTTCTACCAGTCTATGGTTTCTACCAGTCTGTGGTTTCTACCAGTCTGTGGTTTCTACCAGTCTATGGTTTTCTACCAGTCTATGGTTTCTACCAGTCTATGGTTTCTACCAGTCTATGGTTTCTACCAGTCTGTGGTTTCTACCAGTCTGTGGTTTCTACCAGTCTATGGTTTCTACCAGTCTATGGTTTCTACCAGTCTGTGGTTTCTACCAGTCTATGGTTTCTACCAGTCTATGGTCTCTACCTGTCTATGGTTTCTACCAGTCTATGGTTTCTACCAGTCTATGGTTTCTATGGTTTCTACCAGTCTATGGTTTTCTACCGGCAGCTGCAGCGTAAATGTTTTTGTAAATGGCCCGTCGGAGCAGGCCAAGTGTTTTCCATCAGCAGCTCTTTGCAGTAATGATACTGCAGTGTTGGTGTCAGACTGCCTGAAGAGGGGAGGCTAATGGCGCCCGCCCGCCCCCCCCCCCCCACATCACTCTCACACACACACACACACACAACACACACACACACACACACACACACACACACACACACACACACACACACACACACCACACACACACACACACACACACACACCCCTCCAACTGTATGAGAGAAACATCTAATTCACCTTAAATGTGGAGCTGCAGGATGGGAAGCGAGAGGCATCAGAGCAGAGAGTCTCCATTAAAGAAACATTATGTCACATCAGGACAAAACAATTACAGACTGCTAGATCACACACACACTGTCACACACACTACATCACACACACTGTCACACACTGTCACACACACTGTCACACACACTACATCACACACTACATCACACACACTGCACACACACTGCACACACACTCTGCACCCACACTACATCACACACACTACAGCACACACACTACATCAACACACATCACACACACTACATCACACACACTGCACACACACTACAGCACACACACTCTGCACACACACTACAGCACACACACTTTGCACACACACTGTATCACACACACTACATCACACACACTAGATCACACACTCTGTCACACACACTGTATCACACACACTATCACACACTCTGTGACTTTAAGTCTTGCATTTAAATTGAAAGCTGTATTTTCAATTAAATCAACAATTATGACCATTTATTTACAATTTATTTAAAAAATCAGTGGTAGGTCTTTATTTTATTGCATTTTAATAAATGTTTTATATGTAATTGTTGATTTAAAAGTCTATTTGTAATCCTCTTTTAGTGATTTTTATAATCTGCTCCCTGCTGCTGCAAAACGGGAGAAATGTTTTATTTAATTGTTTTTCATTTTCTGTTAAAAGTCTACTAACATGTCAACATTGCACATCTTGACACTAAACCAGTGTTCTTGTTTATTACATTTCTTTGTGAAAGTTATACTTTTAAATGCACTGTATAAATAACGTGTTACAAGCTCTGCATTGAAAATGGTATTTCAAACGCCTTCTCCCATTAACTTTATTTGCAAATGTTTTTCTTTAAATTATGTTTATTCTAATATAGGCATCATTTGCACTGGGGACACTTGGGACACTTGGGACATGTCCCCACATCTTTCTTGAAATGGCCAATTTTGTCCCCAATATTACGTCTGCTTTCTGTCATCACTGAGAAAACCTTAAAAGAAGATTGAACAGCGAGACTATGTATTTCCACGTGTATATCTTTTACTTTTTTAATGTTATTTTATTTCAATTTGAGACGTTTACATTTTGGATTGTATATTTTAGTCTTTAATTTCTCCAATGTATAATGCCTTGTCTTTTTATGCTGCTGCAACGCAAACATTTCCCAAATTTGGATCAATAAAGTACTTCTTATCTTATCTGTTATCGTACTCCGCACTGATTCTGCCACTGCAGTACCGCTTGTGACCGTTCGGGGACGCTGTGGGTACACTCGGCTCTACGAGGCGCTCCGGTAAAAGCCGAGTGAACCGGAAACAGTTCTTAACGGCCCAACAGCATGTAGCCGAAGAGTTGATTTCATCCAAACAACTCGTGTTTTAACTTAAGCTATTTTAACTCTTTCATTAACATTTCACACTTTTTTATACGCTGAGAGAGAAGCCACTGTTCACCGAAGATGGGAGTCCCGGCGTTTTTCCGTTGGCTTAGCCGAAAATATGCTTCAATCGTTGTGCATTGTGTTGAGGAGAAGGTAAGGGTTAGCATGTTAGCATGATAGCATCTGCTCGGCTACATGTCGCATTCACGTTGGCGGGAACATTTTAACTATTTTGACCGTTTATAAATGCATTTTATTCATATCACAAGCGGATACGTGTTTTTTTTTGCGATTAATGCTGCGTTGAAAGTTCATTTTTGTTGTGTTTTTAATGTTTGTGTTTGTCACCGAGGCCACAGAGACCCGGATGTTTGTGGTTTAATTTGTGAGATTGTAAACAAAATTGCGTGGTTATTTATTAGTTTGTTCCACTCCATGGCAATTATTATAAACTGTATTAGCCCATGATGGAAAGGAGCAAGGAGAAGAAGATCGTATTCTCATCTCTGGAGTACCAACAAAAATCCTCCACATTATAACGTGTTTTAAATTAATTGAAATTAGTCTTACGTTTCACCCTCTCTAGTCAACAGGGGGATTGTCCGCCATTTTCTGTTTCGAATATATATATATAACAATTATAAAACGCTATATACGTATTCTCAGTGAAGAATACCTATATTCAGATGAGGAACTAGGCATTATACAATATACAGCATTTATAGAATCCTTGTTTATACTTCTTTCCACCTTTTTTAAAGATTGTAATCCCTGTACACCCCATTTGGGATCAATACAGTGTCTGTCTGTCCAATATACCTATCTACTGGACATATAAACATAGTGTACTATATACATTAAAATATGTGTACACTAGCTTGAAATTAACAGTACAATTCAGCAGTACCAAGTGACTTTAAATCAATCTAGCATTGTAATATAGCCCATCAGACAAGTAGGATACACCACTTAGATTTGGATTTTAGTGCTACAAATTTTTTTAATGAAAGATCTTCAGTTTTTTGGGGGGAAATTCTCATAGCTTTTCATCAGCTTCCATGTCATGTGACCCAATGACTTCGGCTTTGAAACTTACCTCACCTTAACCGCCTCTACTTTTAGCTGAAATACAATGCATTATATACTCAAAGCATTGAAATGTAGCGAAAACATTGTACTTGTCTCGTGAGCGTCTGGGGTCTTGCTTCTGTTGTGTTTTCTTCACGAAAGCTTAATTGTGTTCTTTGTCTTCACAGGGGAAAGAATGTAACGGCGTCTGCATTCCCGTTGATACGACAAAGCCTAACCCCAACGAGGTGGAATTTGACAATTTGTACTTGGACATGAACGGGATCATTCACCCCTGCACACATCCAGAGGACAAGTACGAAACACTCAATACATTATCTGTTTTAATGTACTTTTAGCAAGTTGACTTGAAGCGTAATGCTCGCCTCTGTTTCAGTAACTGAACTGCTGTGTAATAATATCTATGTATTAGTGTCTCTGTCCGTGGTGCTGAAGTAGCAGCGGGATTTAAATGTAACTCTTCCCATGAGTCCAGACTTCTCTGATAGTTAAAACGTATGCAAACTTGGGCTGCACGATATTGGCAAAAACTGACATTGCGATATTTTTTCCCCATCGATATGAAAAAATACAGGAATTGAAGAAAAGACCGTCCTTTCTTGAACTTTAATGCTAAACAATACAACTATATTTAACCGGGTGAAGGATTTTAGTCACGGACGTCTGGATCTTAAGTTATCAGAGCAACAAGGGGAGGCTGTGGATCAGTGGTTAGTGTGCTGAACTTTGAATCAGGGGGTAGCAAGTTCGAGTCCCGCTGCAGTCAGTATGTCGTTGTGTCCCTGAGTCACTTCACCCCAAATTGCCCCCGTGAGGATTGCCCACAGTGCTGAGTATGTAAGTCGCTTCGGATAAAAGAGTCTAACAAGTGAAATATAATGTAATGCAACAAGCTGAGCTAGCTCGGTTAGCATCGCCGAACTGCCCTGGAGAAACGACTTTATTCAGTGTTTTTACCTTTAATCCCCGGGTCCGTTTGCTTTGGAGATTTCATTGTGATTGGTGGTTTGCTGGCACTCACTCTGACCCCTGACATCAGAGCCGCGCGACTTCTCCTTTTGTAGCAAAATAATTGCAACATGTTTGAGTTCATTTGCCTACTTAATACCGTACGTCCTGCGATGTAACTATCGCGCATATCGTGATTATCGTCACAGCGCGATATATCGTGCCGCCCTAGTGCCAACTAATTGGTATTCTTTAAAATAACTTCTGTATAATCATCATTACATGAATAGATCTTTAAATCACAAGTGGCTGAATCCCTAGATTGCATTGCGAGTGATTTAAAGAAGTTAAATATCAAGTATTTAGTTTTTAGAATCAAACCTGGATGTATTGTTGTAATAAAAGGGTTTAAAACTTACACATTTGAGTGTTTTCCAGTGGGATTGCGTCCTATTCATTGAATGTTTTAAGTTATTATACAACACAAGTCTGTTTTCCTTTATGCAGACGGGGAGTTTCAAAATTGTATGTTTTTAAATTAGGTGTTAATCTAGGGGTTAAAACTGTGCCCGTTATTCACATTCTGCCCTCTGCTGTCCACAGAGCTGCCCCAAAAAATGAAGACGAGATGATGGTCGCCATTTTTGAGTACATCGACCGCCTGTTCAATATCGTGCGGCCCAGGAGAGTTCTCTACATGGCCATCGATGGAGTGGTAAGTTAAGTGGCTAAAATAAGGAAACGTCTGCCATCATGTATTAGAGTTATAAACAGTGCAACGTGAGAGAATACTGAAGCAGAGAACCCTAATCCAGACAGACAGCGCGTTTCCTGGTTCTCAAAGCGCTTTACAAGCAGGCAGTGTTGTGCTAGTTACTGAAATCCAGTAACTAGTTACCATTACTAGTTACTTTACTGATTACTTACACCAAAAAGTAATGCGTTACTTTTCACAGTAATGTTTTAGTTACTTAAAAAAGGGCTCCCATTATATTAATGCCCTTATAGCCTTCATTTCAGTTCTGTTATTGCATTGGAGAATAATACAATCTGTTGATCAACTTGACATGCATTATATGCAATCTGGATAGCATCGAGCTGGCTTTCCATTTTTGTATATTCTTTCTCCAGGTAGTTGGAAAAAGTGTTCCGTCCCATATGCCGTGTGCCGCCCGGACATGCTATCATGCTAACTAGCTCCCTGAGAGCGGGTGACTCCACTGTAGCAATAGCCTGCATGTGTTCTACAACATACCGTGCAATGGCTTTATCGACTTTTCCCTGGCGAGCAGTCCCTCGGTTAAAATCCAGCCGCTGTTGCTTAGGTGCAGGTGGAGTGGCGTCGGCTGAGTCTCTGTGGTCTTAGCTGCTAGCTTCGTCCCAGCATGTTGTCTCTGCAGATGTTTTAAGAGATTTGAATGACTGGTTTGGGCAGTAGATAGGCTCTTTGACCCGCCAGGACACAACGTACATTTAACAGAAACGTTAAAACTAATACTTTGTAAGGCGTTAGTCCCAACACTGCAAGCAGGTAACGAAGAAACTTAACACCCTCTTTAATGTCACCTGGGTTAATAAAATATGTCTAATCCTTTGTTTTACACCGCCAGGCTCCACGTGCCAAGATGAACCAGCAGCGCTCTCGCCGTTTCCGAGCCTCCAAAGAAGGAGCAGAGCTGGTGGAGGAGAAGACTCGCATCCGAGAGGAGGTCATCGGGAAAGGTGCGTGTGACGTTTGAATACCTGCACATACAAAGAGGGGATGATGGCTAAATAGCTCTGAGGAAACCGAACACCGCAAGACGTTTTGATCTCAGCTCAAGGACAGGAAATGCTGATTGTTAACGGCAAATGAGATGGAGAAATAGTTTGTGTTGATTTAAGAGCAGATCCAGACTTTTAAAACGGCAGGTGTACTACTAACGTACTTTTCGGAGTATAAGCCGTGACTTTTCCCCCCATTTTTTCTGTACAGCTAACGGCCACTAGGGAACCTCCTAAATCTATGGATTGTACAGGTAACATTAACCACCTTTACAGGGGGTCCGCGGGGTCTTAAAAAGTATTAAAAGTTGATAAATCAATTTAGCGAAAATTAAGGCTATTAAAAAGTATTGAACGGCATTTTCCAAGGTATTAAGAAGGTCCACAGCAACGACATGAAACACCCTTTACTTTACTGAAACAACATGTCGGGAAACCCCCTCAAGGCGGCCCCATGCATAGCGTGCCATAAAATGCTGCTTCTTATTTTAAGTTTCGTTGCCTCGCTCCGCTCTGTGGGGGGGGGGGTTTATCTGCTGGTGGACTACCTGAGAGATGTACAGCAGGAGAACACGCCGTCCACCGCGGAGAATAAACAGAAGGGCAACCATGACAACCATGCTCCGGGGTCTTCTTCGCTGCTTTTGGTGTATTTTGTGGCGGCAGCAGCGCCACCTGCAGGCCTGGCATATGTACTACAGCGTTTCCAGCATTTCCAGCGGTCTAGTGTGAACGGACGCGTTAATGAATCGAATGCGTGTGAATGCGTTTTACTATATGCGTCCTCGTGGGGCCGGGGTCTAAGCCAAACTATATCCGGTCACAGAGATCTGCTATTTTAAAGTAAGGTCAACACATATCGACCCTAAATATAGTCTATATTAAGAACGAGAAAAGTCTTAACATATATATCGTTTTTTGTGAACATATGACAAATGTGTGAGGGTGATGACGTAAGAGCATCGTCCTATGTGCCGGGCTTAGCCCCGGACAGCCCCACATCACCCCGCTGAAGCTCACCAAAGTTTAATATATTTCGTAGTTCAAAGTTTTGTCAATTGTTTTGTTTATTGGTCAAATACTGGTTTCTACTGGTTTCTGATGGTTCTACTGGAATGAAAGAGCACAGAAGCAACAAAGCAGCATACTGCATTAAACCTGACCTTCACAGAGAGGTTGAAGTTCATGTGGAGAGGAGGCTTCAGTCTGCACTCTGTTTAGTTGTGCTGTTTAGCAATATAGTAAATGTGAGATAAAGTGTCGCCAATGTAACCGGTTAGAACTCGAAGTTGCGATGAGGTCTTAAAATGTATGGAAACGGTCTTAAAAGGTATTCAATTTGACTTCAGGATTCCTGCATACACCCTGATCAAACAACTCTGGATATATTACTGAATCCTCCAAACAGTTTACAGTCGAATTATTATATGCTTTTCTGTGTTTTGGTACGTTTATCCTACTTCTCCAATACCACTTGATATTAACTTTAACTCGTTGCTTTATTTCCTCTACAGGAGGTTATCTTCCACCTGACGAGATTAAAGAGAGATTTGACAGCAACTGCATCACTCCAGTAAGTGGCTTCTTGTTATAGACTCTCCAAGTACATTCTCTTTTTGGTGACGACGAGCCTTATTTTCCACGTGTTGCAAATATATTCTTTGTATCATCAGAATAACAGATTTGATCTTGTTTTGTCTGCAGGGGACAGAGTTCATGGATAACTTGGCTCAGTGTCTGAGATATTACGTCGCAGAGAGAATCAGCAATGATCCGGGCTGGAAGAACGTCACGGTAACTTCACTGCTCGGACCTTTGGTCGCCAAAATCAAGACATGACACGCAATGTTAAATAATAGCTTCACTGATAGCCATATTTTTTTTATCAAATGTTCTGTAGATATGGCAATAATACTGCCATGGTAGAATCGTGCAATACAACTTCATTCTTTTTGATATCATTACATTCGTTGCATTTATTATAACCATGAAGGGGGGGTGCTGAGGGGGCTGCAGCACCCCCATCTGCGAGGCTCCACTAGCAGCCGCACCCTCAAACGTGGCTCACCTACAGTGTAAGTGCTCCACAGTTCCTCCGCTGTGAGGCTCCACTAGCACCCCCCCAGAGCGCCACAGTGTCTCCGCTGTGAGGCTCTACTAGCACCCCCCAGAGCGCCACAGTGTCTCCGCTGTGAGGCTCCACTAGCACCCCCCAGAACGCCACAGTGTCTCCGCTGTGAGGCTCCACTAGCACCCCCCCCAGAACGCCACAGTGTCTCCGCTGTGAGGCTCCACTAGCACCCCCCCTCCAGAACGCCACAGTGTCTCCGCTGTGAGGCTCCACTAGCACCCCCCAGAACGCCAGTTTCTCCGCTGTGAGGCTCCACTAGCACCCCCCCCCCCCAGAACGCCACAGTTTCTCCGCTGTGAGGCTCCACTAGCACCCCCCCCCCCAGAACGCCACAGTTTCTCCGCTGCGAGGCTCCACTAGCACCCCCCCAGAACGCCACAGTGTCTCCGCTGTGAGGCTCCACTAGCACCCCCCCAGAACGCCACAGTTTCTCCGCTGCGAGGCTCCACTAGCACCCCCCCCAAAGCGCCACAGTTTCTCCGCTGTGAGGCTCCACTAGCACCCCCCAGAACGCCACAGTTTCTCCGCTGTGAGGCTCCACTAGCACCCCCCCCCCCAGAACGCCACAGTGTCTCCGCTGTGAGGCTCCACTAGCACCCCCCCCCCCAGAACGCCACAGTTTCTCCGCTGTGAGGCTCCACTAGCACCCCCCCCCCAGAACGCCACAGTTTCTCCGCTGTGAGGCTCCACTAGCACCCCCCCCCCAGAACGCCAGTGTCTCCGCTGTGAGGCTCCACTAGCACCCCCCCAGAACGCCACAGTGTCTCCACTGTGAGGCTCCACTAGCACCCCCCCAGAACGCCACAGTGTCTCCACTGTGAGGCTCCACTAGCACCCCCCCAGAACGCCACAGTGTCTCCACTGTGAGGCTCCACTAGCACCCCCCCAGAACGCCACAGTGTCTCCACTGTGAGGCTCCACTAGCACCCCCCCAGAACGCCACAGTGTCTCCACTGTGAGGCTCCACTAGCACCCCCCCCCCCAGAACGCCACAGTTTCTCCGCTGTGAGGCTCCACTAGCACCCCCCCAGAACGCCACAGTGTCTCCGCTGTGAGGCTCCACTAGCACCCCCCAGAACGCCACAGTGTCTCCGCTGTGAGGCTCCACTAGCACCCCGCCAGAACGCCACAGTGTCTCCGCTGTGAGGCTCCACTAGCACCCCCCCAGAACGCCACAGTGTCTCCGCTGTGAGGCTCCACTAGCACCCCAACTCTGACTGGCTTGCCGTGTCCCTGATTATAACCGTATAACCATTTATACCCCATTAATACAAAACCTTGGACATTTTGTCAAAACACAAAAATAATAAGAAATCAAGATTAGAGTAAATGTGCCTTTTGACCTTTGTTCGTGTTGTTGATGTGAAAAGCGTTCATGTGTATAACCTTTATTCACTTTGTATCTATCCAGGTGATTCTGTCCGATGCCAGCGTTCCCGGGGAAGGTGAACACAAGATCATGGACTACATCCGGAGACAGAGAGGTACGGTGCGAAGTCTCCAACAACATACAAACCAAACCACACAGTTTAGCTTTACAACGGCATTAACGGAGCTGGAAACTTTCACAACATAAACGTGTACACGAGAATATTGTGCTTTAATTCTAGCATTTCTCACACTTGAAATTAGGGTTGCCAGAAACTGACCATGATCAAAATCGATTATTCGGCAGCCCTGGCGAATAATAATCGATTATTCGACCCCCCCCCCCCCCCCTTTACTGGAACGTGTTTAACTGCACAAACAACAAACAAGCATGTCATCACAACGACGTGGCCTTGAAGTGAAGTTGGTAATGGCCGGCTGGGCTGCGTCTTTCTCTGTAACCTCTCTGGCTTCGCACTCAAATGTGAACGCATTGTTGAGGTTGAGCTGTGAGAGACCAACGTCTTTTCGCAGAGCTTGCATTTAACTTCCTTTGGACTTGTAAGTTCGAAGTAGTTCCACGAGGAGGAACTCTTTTTACCTGCCGCTTTGCTCATCTTTAGTCGCACGTGTGAGGGAGAGGGGGGGGGGGGGTCGGTGTGTAGCAGCTGCAGCAGCAGTCTGCTCTGCACGCAGGCTTCCTCCAAGTTTACAGTAAAACAAACTGGTGGTGTGACCAATGGCCATTTACAATTATTAATACTATTACTATTATTAGCATATATATATTTATATATATTTTGGTTGAAACTAAGATAGGAAAAAAAAAAAAAACATAAATAATCAAAAAAAATACATAAATAATAAAAAAAATACATAAATAATAAAAAAAAATACATAAATAAAAAAAAAAATACATAAATATATATAAATAAAATTGATTTTTAAAAATAATATTCGATTATGGAGACTGTAGCGAATAATCGCTGGCATCCCTACTTGAAATACTGTGGAAGAAAAATGAACGTGTTCTTGACTTAAACAAATACTCTACAAACACAAGCTGACACACATTATATTGATTTGTTTGTGATTCTATTTTGCAGCTCAACCCAACCACGACCCAAACACACACCACTGCCTGTGTGGAGCCGACGGTAAGACTTTGATTCAAGTAATTCATGTTCCAGTCTGAAGTGACCTCGATGTATTGTGTTTCGACTACTTTCTAAGCCACTGTGTGTCCATTGTTAACCCGTCTCCCATGTGTTGATGTTCAGCTGATCTGATCATGCTGGGCCTGGCGACCCACGAGCCCAACTTCACCATCATCAGAGAGGAGTTCAAACCCAACAAGCCGAGACCCTGCGCCCTCTGCAACCAGGTCGGACACGAAATCAAAGAGTGCCAGGGCGTGGCTCGAGAGAAGCAGGGAGAGGTGAGTCCATGAAGAAGAGGGGACACATGTTGATGTAGAAGAGACATGAAGAAGAGGGGACACATGTTGATGTAGAAGAGACATGGAGAAGAGGGGACACATGTTGATGTAGAAGAGACATGGAGAAGAGGGGACACATGTTGATGAAGAAGAGACATGAAGAAGAGGGGACACATGTTGATGTAGAAGAGACATGGAGAAGAGGGGACACATGTTGATGTAGAAGAGACATGGAGAAGAGGGGACACATGTTGATGAAGAAGAGACATGAAGAAGAGGGGACACATGTTGATGAAGAAGAGACATGAAGAAGAGGGGACACATGTTGATGTAGAAGAGACATGGAGAAGAGGGGACACATGTTGATGTAGAAGAGACATGGAGAAGAGGGGACACATGTTGATGTAGAAGAGACATGGAGAAGAGGGGACACATGTTGATGTAGAAGAGACATGGAGAAGAGGGGACACATGTTGATGTAGAAGAGACATGAAGAAGAGGGGACACATGTTGATGTAGAAGAGACGTGAAGAAGAGGGGACACATGTTGATGTAGAAGAGACATGAAGAAGAGGGGACACATGTTGATGTAGAAGAGACATGGAGAAGAGAGGACACATGTTGATGTAGAAGAGACATGAAGAAGAGGGGACACATGTTGATGTAGAAGAGACATGGAGAAGAGGGGACACATGTTGATGTAGAAGAGACATGAAGAAGAGGGGACACATGTTGATGTAGAAGAGACGTGAAGAAGAGGGGACACATGTTGATGTAGAAGAGACGTGAAGAAGAGGGGACACATGTTGATGTAGAAGAGACGTGAAGAAGAGGGGACGCATGTTGATGTAGAAGAGACATGGAGAAGAGGGGACGCATGTTGATGTAGAAGAGACATGAAGAAGAGGGGACACATGTTGATTTAGAAGAGACATGAAGAAGAGGGGACACATGTTGATGTAGAAGAGACACGAAGAAGAGGGGACACATGTTGATGTAGAAGAGACACGAAGAAGAGGGGACACATGTTGATGTAGAAGAGACACGAAGAAGAGGGGACACATGTTGATGTAGAAGAGACATGAAGAAGAGGGGACACATGTTGATGTAGAAGAGACATGAAGAAGAGGGGACACATGTTGCTGTAGAAGAGACATGGAGAAGAGGGGACACATGTTGATGTAGAAGAGACATGGAGAAGAGGGGACACATGTTGATGTAGAAGAGACATGAAGAAGGGGGGACACATGTTGATGTAGAAGAGACATGGAGAAGAGGGGACACATGTTGCTGTAGAAGAGACATGGAGAAGAGGGGACACATGTTGCTGTAGAAGAGACATGAAGAAGGGGGGACACATGTAGATGTAGAAGAGACATGGAGAAGAGGGGACACATGTTGATGTAGAAGAGACATGAAGAAGGGGGGACACATGTAGATGTAGAAGAGACATGAGGAAGTGGATGTTGCACGATAGGTGACCTTTAGGAAGCTGCCATGTTTCCACGAGTGATATTTGACCCGGTGTGTCCCTCTCTTTCAGCACGATGAATTTGCCGGTTCGATGCCGGGGTCCGAGCAGGAGTTCATCTTCATCCGACTCTGCGTGCTGCGAGAGGTGCGACTTTATCTCCTTTGGGAACTAAATAATGTAATCGCTTCTTTCTTCTTCGTTGGTGTTAATCCTTCCTCTCCGTGTTTTCAGTATTTGGCTCGAGAGCTCACGATGGCCAGTCTGCCGTTTCCCTTCGACTTCGAGCGGAGCATCGACGACTGGGTCTTCATGTGCTTCTTCGTGGGAAACGACTTCCTGCCTCACCTGCCGTCCTTAGAGATCAGGTGAGCTCCAGGGCGACGTCCAACATCGCAGTAAAACCTATGTTTGGATAAATGTACAATATATCTGTGAAAGTGGGTTTTTAATTACGTGCTTCATCGGTCTGAGAAATGTTACTCAAGAGTAGGGATGTCCCGATCACCTTTTTTTGCTCCCGATCCGATTCCGATCATTTGATTTTGACAATCTGCCGATACCGATTTTTCCCGATCCGATCTTTATGCAATGCGTTAAGAGAAAAAAGGTAACAGATAACGGCTGGTCATCCAACGCGATGACTTCAGCTATCTTGCTGTTATCTTCGTGGCCTTTTCTCTGTTCTGGGGCCGTTTCTCTTTTCTTTTGAAAGTCTCTGAAAGTGTCGGTTGCTTCAGTGCCGTTACCCGAGTGGCCGCTGTGTACTCGCCGTGTTGTTTGTTTCTCAGGTGGCGTGTTAGATGGGTCGTGTTGAACGTAGCTCTGTTCTTTCCACCACCTTGCAAACATTGCATCTGGCTGTTACACTGCCTTCGCTTTCAATTTCATAATACTTCCAAACTCCTGACATGTTCTCTGTCCCGACTCCCGAGTCACCAGCTGAACGTAGCCTCTCGTTAGCTTGCTGCTGCTATGAGACACTGCGCCCACTCTGTTGCTTTGGGAGGAATAAGCAGGTCTGAAAACAAGCCCAAGCAACACATACATGATGTTGAGTCATTTAAACCAAACCAAAGTCCTCAGGATGACTTTAAGACGTGAACATGGTCATTTTTGTTTTGTAACATTAAATAAAATAATAAAAATATTTTATAAAAAAGAAAAAAAAATCCGACCCCCGATTTTTTTTCTTCCGATCTTTTGAAAATCACGTGATCGGATCGGGACATCTCTAAAAAGGAGTTATGATGCAAAAACTACCATTCCCTTCAATTGTGTGAAGCATATCGCAAACTGCAATATCACTCAAAATGATGCACTTTCTCCAAACCGTGTCGTCCTCACTTGGCTTGAGCTCAATATCCCAATTTTAAAAGTACACGTATTGCCCGCCGTCCTTAGAGGTCAGGTGAGCTCCAGGGCTATTATCCAAAATAGCAGTTAGCACAATAGTTGTTAACGGCACGATAAATGTAAAAAATGAACCGTTTTTGTTTTTCAGAGTTGTTCCGACGCCTAAAATATTTGTTTGTTTGCTCCAGATCCTCTTAGAAGAATCTCACCATGATCATTGTAATACTGTTACTATCATATCTTAATTACAATATCACTCAAAATGATGTCAATTAGCATTTATTTCCAAATCCCGCAGTCCTCATTTGCTTTTTAGCTAAATATCCTAATTTAAAGGAACACTTAACTCGCCTGTCCTTTTAACCGGAGATGTTTTTGTGCTCAGAGAGGGAGCGATCGATCGACTCGTCACCATCTACAAAGACGTTGTGCACAAAACTGGAGTGAGTATTATCACCTGTTTGTGTCTCTCAAATACCTGTACTTTCTACTTCTCACATGTTGAACTCAAATACCTGTACTTTCTACTTCTCTCATGTTGAACTCAAATACCTGTACTTTCTACTTCTTACATGTTGAACACAAATACCTGTACTTTCTACTTCTCTCATGTTGAACTCAAATACCTGTACTTTCTACTTCTCACATGTTGAACTCAAATACCTGTACTTTCTACTTCTCACGTGTTGAACTCAAATACCTGTACTTTCTACTTCTTACATGTTGAACACAAATACCTGTACTTTCTACTTCTTACATGTTGAACACAAATACCTGTACTTTCTACTTCTCTCATGTTGAACTCAAATACCTGTACTTTCTACTTCTCACGTGTTGAACTCAAATACCTGTACTTTCTACTTCTCACGTGTTGAACTCAAATACCTGTACTTTCTACTTCTCACGTGTTGAACTCAAATACCTGTACTTTCTACTTCTCACGTGTTGAACTCAAATACCTGTACTTTCTACTTCTCACGTGTTGAACTCAAATACCTGTACTTTCTACTTCTCACGTGTTGAACTCAAATACCTGTACTTTCTACTTCTCACGTGTTGAACTCAAATACCTGTACTTTCTACTTCTCTCGTGTTGAACTCAAATACCTGTACTTTCTACTTCTTACATGTTGAACTCAAATACCTGTACTTTCTACTTCTCACGTGTTGAACTCAAATACCTGTACTTTCTACTTCTTACATGTTGAACTCAAATACCTGTACTTTCTACTTCTCACATGTTGAACACAAATACCTGTACTTTCTACTTCTTACGTGTTGAACTCAAATACCTGAACTTTCTACTTCTTACGTGTTGAACTCAAATACCTGAACTTTCTACTTCTCACGTGTTGAACTCAAATACCTGAACTTTCTACTTCTCACGTGTTGAACTCAAATACCTGAACTTTCTACTTCTTACGTGTTGAACTCAAATACCTGTACTTTCTACTTCTTACGTGTTGAACTCAAATACCTGTACTTTCTACTTCTTACGTGTTGAACTCAAATACCTGAACTTTCTACTTCTTACGTGTTGAACTCAAATACCTGTACTTTCTACTTCTTACGTGTTGAACTCAAATACCTGAACTTTCTACTTCTTACGTGTTGAACTCAAATACCTGAACTTTCTACTTCTCACATGTTGAACTCAAATACCTGTACTTTCTACTTCTCACATGTTGAACTCAAATACCTGTACTTTCTACTTCTCACATGTTGAACCCAGTTTAGTCAGTACTTCTACTTTCACCAGAGTATTTTTAAACACGAGTATCTGTACTTCTACTTGAGTAAAGGATGTGTGTACTTTTGCCATGTCTGATACTAACCTGTGTGTGTGTGTGTGTAGGGATACGTTACACACAACGGCTATGTGGATCTGGAGCGAGTGGAGCTGATCATGCAGGCGGTCGGCGTCGCAGAGGACAATATCTTCAAGAAACGCAAAGAGGACGACGTAAGTGTTCTGCAGCTTTTCACAGCGAGCTCAAAACATATATAGCTCAATATGTTGGATTTTAAGGCTTCGTCACGGCTCTCCTGATTGGCCGATATACCCTTGTTTTTAGCATAGTTCCTGAACTATAGTAATCATTTAAAAATGTTTTTATAGTAACTGTTGAAACAAGATATCTCAATGTTGCATACTTACGAGTATTTAAAGTTCCAGCCGGGCTTCCTGTCTTTTGGATTATATCTCTCAAAATAAAATACTGGAAAACTATATTTTTCCGGTTATAAGTACATTAATACTGAGGTTGATGAAGAATACAACACTAAAAGACATCACATGACACACCACAGCAGTAGGGTATATGTTTATATTGTAATCTTTTATTAATTGCTTTCACATTTTCATCTTTTTAGGAAGGCTTCAAGAGAAGAATGAAAGAGAAGAAGAAGAGGATGAAGGTGAGTAAAGCGATGATGATGAAGCTGGTATTTCTTACCTTGAGTTTATTCAGGGAGCATCTCGAACAGAAACTCCAGTATTCATGGTAGAGCTCATTTAATTGCCCCTTTTCTGGTGTTACCAAAGTCTTTAAAAATGACCCTCATTGTCCCATTGGTAATAATAAAGTTGTAATTTTTCATTCTGTAATTCAAATATTTTCAGTGTACAAGTGTTTCTTCTCAGATTTGTTTTCAGTTAGTCTTGAGGTTCTTAATATAACATCGGGCATCTAGAACAGAAACTCCAGTATTAATAGACATGTAGGTCTCATTAGGCGCGTTCACACCGCAGTACTTTCCCCACAAAGGTTCATCAGAGCTCTTTAGTTCTCATGAACTCTTTAGTTCTCATGAACTAAGTACAGATCGCGTTCACACCGGAAAAAGTCCCTGGGGGAGGATTAGGCAAATGAGCCGCTGACATCACTTGTTCTTCTTCTGCTTTGGGTTTACTGGCAGGCCGCAAACCACTTCACGGCGTATACTGCCGCCCGGAGTCCCCGGCCGGAAGTCCCCGGAGTTGGGGAAGGCTTCAGTAGAAGCTGCTGGGAGTCCCAGCAGCTTCTACTGAAGCCTTCCGAGTAAATCGCCAGAACGCCGACACCTCCTCATCTCCACCGCTCCCATGTTTTATTTTGTGTTGCCATACGTTAGTCTCTCTGCGTTGGTGCGTGGGGCTAATGCTAATAATGCTAATAATGCTAATGCCAGCAAATAAAATGGCGGCTTCACAAAACTTTTTGAGAGCTTTACGGGGCGTGGTTTGCAATCCGCCCAGCCAATCAGACATGGGAACCTTATTCTCCCACGAAATGCAGGGACGGAAAAGGGGGTGAAAAGGTTCTCATGAACTAAGTTCTAGTTCCGGCTCTTTTTGGTGTGAACGCGACATTTCGGAACTAAAGTGGGAAAAGTACTGCGGTGTGTGTGTGTGTGTGTGAACGCGCCAATACAAGCATGTTTAAAGTTGCACTGTTTTGACACTCAAAGGATTTCATCCCTCATTCATTAAGAAATAGCTTTGGGGGGGGGGGGGGGGGGGGGGGGGGGATTACAAATCCACCAGATGTATCAAGCTCACTTATGGCGCATTTCCACTGCAGGCCTCGCACGGCTTAGTTTGTATGGTTAGGCCTCGTTAGGCCAGGCTCACTTTATGCTGCTTTTCCATTACAGTTCAGTAGCTGGGGCAGTAACTATAGTAACGCAGTGTAGGCCGTGACGTCATCTTCATTGAGAGCCACAGAAAACCAACATCAGCCGTTAGCTGTTAGCACTCAGAGCTAACGGCTCCTCTATCTGTTCAGAAACTAGATACAAGTTAAACAAGTCCAAACCACAGACTGCCTGTGTCATGGAGAACACAGTCGCTGGGTTATTTATGTCTGTAGGCCGTTGCTGTGAGTGTGGACGGTCGGAGCATATATAACGTTAGCTTAGCCGATCTCCATTCAGAAAACACGCATTTTAAAAGGTTTTCTCTGCCGTCTGTCTGCAGACTTGTCAAAGCATTAATTCATGGTTTTTACTAACCGGTATCAGTGTGTTGTTACTTCGGCATCATTTAGAAACGTGTATTACAATTAAATCACGGTACAATATGTTCATCTTGTTGTAGTTGTAGCCCCCTTGCCAGCGATTCTCTCTAGTTTAGCACGCTCAGCCCGACTCAGCCTGGTTGTTTGCCCGGGAGCAACCTGGATTTCAGAGGGCCAGAATAACTGTGAAAAAGTACCCGCTAGCCGGAACTACGCCGAGTGGAAACGCAACCAAAAACGAGCCGGGTTTGGCACGGCACGCTCAAACCGTGCCACGCGCCATTAGTTTGATCGTCGGCAACAGATTATTTTGTAGTTGCGGTTGCAGCGCCTTGCATCTGTCCCAGTCGTTCCAACCAGTTGCGCCTTCAATCGTCCCTTAATCTCATTCTCCAACATAAAACGGGCAGATTTCAAACCTGAATGGGAAGATGTAGCTGTAGGGTTGGGTACCGAGCCCCGGGGCTGAATTACTAAAGACCGTGGTTCCGTTAAGCTCCGACGTTATCGGTCTTTTTATCGGTACTGGAGACATGTACAAAATATGTCGTATGTATTATTGCTACACAAACATTATATTGCAGTTTTAGTGTCGCCAACTCCGTTTCTAATACGCAAAAAGACTGCAACATTTTAGTATTTTCGATCTTTCCAATCCAAGCGAGATCTCTCCCCCGCCTGCTTGCGAGGGGGCGGGGCAGTTTACACACACGCGGTTGCTACATGCACACACACACACACACACACACACACACACACACACACACACACACACACACACACACACACACGGAGGAGATGGCGGAGAGAAAGTTCTCCGAGGTGGTTAAACTTTACCCGTCTCGATGCTCGTTACCTAAAGTGCTATAATAAGAGTTTAGCATGTCAGGGCGGCAACACGAGCAATGTGTCTAAACATTTATCCAAAGTCCTCCACATCCAGACGGAGGAATGCACCGGGTTCCACTGTCTTTCTAGCAGCTCTGTAGCTCCGTCCACGAGGAACGTTTCCACGTCAGGTGTTCTGTATGCTAGCAGCAACACACGGAGCTAACTCCATGATACAAACATGGGTTAATGATTAGAGGAAACTACGAGAATACGATTTGTTAAAACATTGTTTCTTTTGATGTGAAATATTATGTATTTAATTTAAATAATAATAAGCAATATTAGTTTTGTTCAAAATGTGTTTATTTTCATTCAATCTTTTATTTGAATGCACATTAATGAACACTTTAGACAAATAATGCTTCAAGTGTAAATATGCCGGATTTTAGCTTTGAGCTAATTTCCATCCGTACGTCTGACATACATATAGTTACCTTACCTCAGATTTTTCCTCCAAAATAACCGACAAGAGCACCGTTAAAAGACCGGACCAATAAGCGGTATCGATAAAAGTAGTAGTACCGTTAAAACCTTAACGGTACCCATCCTTATGTAGCGGTCACCATGTTTCTTGTGGTTATTTCATAGCTCTTTCTGATCCACTTATGGTGTACAGTTTTATTATTACAAAATATTGTTGTGCCAGTTACAAAAATATCTTTCGGGATAAATAAAGTCTTATCTTACTTATTTGTAAGCGCTTCGAGATTTGTCTTGGCGGATGAGAAGCGCTATATAAATTAAATGTATTATTATTATCTTTAACGCACCCAACGAACCTACAGGTATGTATTTGCTGACCCTTGTTCTTCCTCTGTTTCCCTCAGAACGAGCGGGGGCCGGCCCACCTGACCTCGGGTCAGTTCTCTCCTCAGGCTCTGGGGAGGAGAGACAAACCCGACGCCGTGAACAACGCCCGGCACCAGGCCTTCGACATGAGGATGCAATCCAACAAGGTAAGATGACATGGAACTTTATTGTCCCTTTGGGGAAATGCAGGCGTTTCGAGGGTTAAGAGATTTCACACGAGGTATAAAATGTTTTTAAGATAAAGTAACCGTTACAAGAGATCACAGGTAACACAAGTTGTTCATAGAGGGAGGTGGTGTTTGTGTTCGGAAACGGGTTTATCACCAGGTAGGTTGACACGTACGAGGAATTTGACTTGGTGTCATGGTGCGTACATAAAAGTAAAAAGAAAAAACACAGATGACGAACTATTTTAAGAACACTAATAACTTACAAAAAATAAGACAAAATATTGTGAAAATAATAGTATAACTACAGCACGGTCACATGACTTCACGTCACCACCGCTAAGCTAAAGGAGGCTAATGTTGGGCTATAAAGGAACTACAGCACGGTCACATGACTTCACGTCACCACCGCTAAGCTAAAGGAGGCTAATGTTGGGCTATAAAGGAACTACAGCACGGTCACATGACTTCACGTCACCACCGCTAAGCTAAAGGAGGCTAATGTTGGGCTATAAAGGAACTACAGCACGGTCACATGACTTCACGTCACCACCGCTAAGCTAAAGGTGGCTAACGTTGGGCTATAAAGGAACTACAGCACGGTCACATGACTTCGCGTCACCACCGCTAAGCTAAAGGAGGCTAATGTTGGGCTATAAAGGAACTACAGCACGGTCACATGACTTCGCGTCACCACTGCTAAGCTAAAGGTGGCTAATCTTGGGCTATAAAGGAACTACAGCACGGTCACATGACTTCACGTCACCACCGCTAAGCTAAAGGTGGCTAATGTTGGGCTATAAAGGAACTACAGCACGGTCACATGACTTCACGTCACCACCGCTAAGCTAATGTTGGGCTATAAAGGAACTACAGCACGGTCACATGACTTCACGTCACCACCGCTAAGCTAATGTTGGGCTATAAAGGAACTACAGCACGGTCACATGACTTCATGTCACCACCGCTAAGCTAAAGGTGGCTAATGTTGGGCTATAAAGGAACTACAGCACGGTCACATGACTTCACGTCACCACCGCTAAGCTAATGTTGGGCTATAAAGGAACTACAGCACGGTCACATGACTTCACGTAAAAAATATTCAGTAATTCAGTCAATAATATTAAGTCAGAGAGGAGATTTATTAAAACATGTTGATGAATCAGCGTTGCGACCATAAGACTGATTCTTTTTTTATTCGTCTATGTTCTTCCAGGATGCCGCTCAGTCCCTTAAGGCCTCGATGAAGAACGGTGGCAATGTAAGTCCTCTATAAATTGCCAATTTAATGATTTTTTTTAAACCCCTTTTTGATATTTCTATCAACTTATATACGTGTGCCATCATTAGGCGAGGTTTTTAAGTACAAAACCCTTTCCAGGCAGAAAATAATACATTTCTAGCAAGTATTTTGATAAAAGTTCACCAGCAAATGGAAGATTTAGTTCGATTAAAGGCCTCACAAAGTGTTATTGTCTGTCTTCTGAATATTTGACTGCATATTTTAACTTTTTACGACGCCTCACAATCTGCAAATCATCCACATTTGGTTTTACGCACGTTTTATTCATCCACATTTGAGAGAGGTGTGCAGACATCCACTTGTACACCTCACTGTATTTCCGCTGGATGTACATAATGGAACAAAGCATTCCTTTATCAAGAAAAACTGACCGTGTCATATAATAACTCTTAAAGGCCTTCTACCAAGTACAGCATGCCCCAAAATTAAAAGCCGGTCTTTGTTAAACAACCTGTTAAAATCGAGTCCTTGGAGAATTGTGAAAATGTGACACTTTTTTGACGCCAGTGCATATTTGAAGTTAAGTTGTGGCAGGTGTCGTTGTTATGCTTCCTTTCATGGTCATGTCTTTCAATTTACCCCCGGAGCTGTTAAATGTCCTGCCGATGTAAAGCTTTACATATCAACACATCGAGCAGACGAACATTAGCACATGAATGAACGAGAGCACAAAGGCTTCACAAAGGAGGAAGGCTGCGTCGCTATGGTGGCGATTTTATATTTGATTTTATCACTTCCATCAGTTTTCCTTAAAGGCAAAGAATAATAATAGTTGGCTACATTTTTAATAATCATCCAAGTGGTTTTATGATGTTGCATGGTACAGAAAACTCGTACGTAAAATGCGCTATCATTTAAAATATAATTTTATATGTTGACTTTAAGAGTAGGGCTGCTCAATTAATCGCGATTCCGATTTGCATCGATTACGAAAACAACGTAATTGAAATATATATTTGGGTTTTCAGTTGAGTTATACTTAAAGTTCAGGGTAATCGACTGTTAAAAACATTTTCTCCAATAAATGGATGTTTTCAAAGTCGATGAATAATTGCATTTAATAATTACAATTATTGACTCAAATAATCGAGGTTATGATTTTTGCCATATTGGAGCAGCCCTATTTAAGAGCATTACGGTTCTTTTTAACAGCTTTTTAATGCGCTAATTGCTTTTTGTTGCCATTATTTAATGTTTAGAGTTTAAATGATTAGTTAAGAAATCAATAAGACACTCGAACAACGCATTTAAATACAACAATAGTCACTTTTTAAGCAAAACAGCTGCTCAGTTTTTATTCTTCTTTAAAGTTAATAACCTATTTTAGTATTTGTTCTGTTGGGTGGACAAACCGAGACATTTTAAAGTCACAATCTTCGATTTTAAGACATTTTACTGCACTTTTTATATAACTTTCTGCCATTCTTCTGACTGGTTTTTCTATAGGACGTCAGTTGGTTTTCTGACTCTCAAACAACGCATTTAAACATAAAAATATACCTTTTTAAGACAAAATGCAAAAGAAATCCTTCTTTAGAGCTGCTCAGGTTTCAGGATATACTTCTTTGAAATTAAGAAAGGGTTTGTTCTGTTCGGGGGACAAAGCAATACTTTTTTTACGTCATAATCTTGAGTTTTAAGTCATTTTAATGCTCGTTTTACACAATTTTCTTTTTGACTGTTTTTTCTATAGGAAATTGGTTTGTTTTCTGATTCTCAAACAAAGCATTTAAACATAAAAATAGTCACTTTAAAGCAAAAAATGCTACATTTCAGGTGCTCAATTTTCAGGATTTACTGCTTTTAATTTGATGTAAAGTTAGCAAACTGACTTTATTTGGGATTTGTTCTGCTAAATGGACAAACCGAGACATTTTAAAGTCATACTCTCAGATTTTAAGACATTTTAATGCATGTTTTCCATAATTTTCTGCCATTCTTCTGACTGTTTTTCATAGGAATTTGTTTTTTTTTCTGACTCTCAAACAACGCATTTAAAAATAAAAATAGTCAGAAGACGAAATGCAAAAAAATCCTAAATTTCAGCTTTTCTGTCTTTAAAGTTAATAAGCGTATTATATTTGGGGTTAAATGGACAAAACAAGATTTTCATTGTCATAATCTTGAGTTTCTAGACTGCCATTTATCTCTCACTGCGTTCTATAGGGAGTCGGTTTGTTTTCTGACTCTCAAACAACGCATTTAAATATAAAAAATACTCACTTTTTAAGCCAAAATGCAAACATCTTAAATTTCAGTTTTGAGGCTTTTTTGATTTTTTTTTTACACTTAAAGTTAATAAACAATTATTTGATTTGTTCGGGTAAATGGACAACACAAGTCATTTTAATGCACTTTTTACATTTATTTTCTCACCGCTTTCTAAAGGATATTAGTCTGTTTTATGACAATGCATTTAAATATAAAAATACTCACTTTTAAGCACAAAAAAGGACATTTTTATGGCATCATTTTGAGTCATTAATTAAATATTTTTCCATATATCTTCTGCCGTTTTTTCCCACTGTTTTCTAAAGGAAATTAGTTGGTTTTCTGATGTGTGTGGTTTTCTTTCCCTCCCCAGTCTGCAGGGGCGAGCGGCAGCACCGACGGCCGCGGGGTCAAGAGGAAAGCTAACGACAGCGATAGCGAGCCGGAGCCTGAAGACGACGTCAGGTAAACACATCTTAAGTTAACACTCGCGGTAATGTCATGCCGTATTTCGGTGTTGGACCCTGAAGGCAGCATCTCCCTGGTTCCCTCGACTACAAGCCGATGGGATTTCTCCATGTGATTTTGATTTATCGCATGAAATAATCTCTGTGGCGAATACACCTTTAGGATACTTACACGTTTAGGATAATCTCCACACCTTCTGATTATGAGGGACTAAATCCTAATGATCCGCACAATAGAAAAGGTAAAACTAGGGAAGTGTTTGGTATTTTTTTGCTGTTAATTTGCTACAATTTAGATACTAATTAATTGTCTGATCTATCCGCTACGCATTTCAATATAAAAGTGGGTTTTTCGACAACGTAACGAGGATATGGGAAATGGAACCGTTGTGCCAAAAAAAGTCCAGCTTCTCGCACTTAAGAAAACCCAACTCGAGCGATTCACTCATTAATTCCACAGTGCTGCAGAACAAGCTGTTTATCTCCACACACACACACACACACACACACACTCACTCACTCACACACCTCTGCTGAACAGCTCCCACTTGCCTCCGCACGTGATTAATCTGTGCAGAGAAGAATATTCCGGTAAATTCCTCTGACGCTCTCCTCAAAGCTGCTAAATCCGTCGGGCTGAATTGGTATTCATGGAGGCTTTTCCTCTCAAGAGCCGCTCTCTGAGGACACACACACACACACACACACACGCTCCGCCGTATTTCATTATGTGTGCCCAACGCAAATCTACCCAGAAGTCAAAGCCATTACACTGTTCCTGCAGCGGGGAGGAAGTTAATGCACATTTTCTTTCAGCCTATACATGCTCAGAGCAGCGCTTTAATAAGCAAATGCATCGTTTAGGTGCATCTACAAACATGCGGTCGACTCCTCCATCAGTCACGTACACTTTAGTGTCGGATACGTTTATACCTCAAGGTCACAAACGGCAGAAGTGGCGGTGGAAAGGACGTTTAATCCACTCTCTTGAATCCAGAGAGCAGTGAGATGCGTCGGGAGCTAAATACTGCGAGGAGACGATGATGCAGCTTTTAAAATAAAAAACAACCAAATCAAAATACTTTATTTACAGTTTTTAGTATGGATGCACGATATTGGTTTTTTGAAACCGATACCGATAACTTCCTGCTTCTCAAGACCGAAAAAATAAATTACGCCACTAATTATTTTAACGCGATTAACGCATGTGTATTTTTTTTCCTCGGCCGCCCCGTAGTTTCAGAGCGCATCGAGTTTAAAATACCGTCTACAAGCTGATGCTGACAGCCCCGCTCCTGTATAAAAATATATTGTATATTATCAGGGCTATTAATACTGGTATCGGGTTTATCGGGATGACGTCATAATTCCTAATATCGGACCGATAATTATCGTGCATCCCTAGTTTTTAGTAAAAGGGTCTCGTGTTGAATCCTGGTCTTGTTGTGAAACCCTATTATCAATCATAAAATCAATAATGCTTGACATAGAGCGCTTTACAGGCAAATAAAAATATATATAAAAAGATTTTTATTAGATTTTAGTTTTAAATAATAAAACGTTGCGTATTTATTTGATTGTCTGAACAGTTTTTAGTAAAGTTCTTATATTGGTTTCCATAATCGCTGTGAAACCCCGATACAGAGAATAAAATCAGAATGCTTTACTTTACAAGCAAATAAGAATAAAATAGAAAAGGATGGCACTTATAAAACATTTCAATAAAACCAAACCTTCACCTCGCAAGACTTCCCCCCAAGTAATTGGCTTTCATTTGCAGTGTTGTAATGTCACCAAGTTCTTTTACGCAAGTTGAAGTACATACTCGCAATCCTAATACACACTATATATATTCCTCTTTAATCCCGCAGGTTGTGGGAGGACGGCTGGAGGCAGAGGTACTACAAGACGAAGTTTGACGTGGAGGCGACGGACGACGACTTCAGGCAGAAGGTGGTGCGGTCGTACGTGGAGGGACTCTGCTGGGTGCTGAGATACTACTACCAGGTAACACTCGAAGCATTGGTCACCGAGTCTTGGTCAGTTTACTTTGACGCGGGGGTGAGCAGCAGAGGTGGGGAGAGGCGGGCTATTGCGCAATCACTATCAGTGATCTGAAAATGTTCGGATAGGGCGTACACACGGAGCCGTTTGACCCCCCAGAGAGTGGCGTATGCCTTTCTATCCACCTTGGGACCCGTTATCGTTTCCTCAGTCGTTTAGTGCCGTATTCGGTCGTCCTCGTGCGGCCGAACGGTCTATATGACACTAAACAGTAACGCAAACGACCGAATTCGTCCTCGTGTGGCCGCAGCCTAAGTTCCCTGAGGAAGGATTAGGCAAATGAAGCCGCTCTTCTTCTGCTTTGGGTTTACTGGCAGGCCGCAAATCACGTCACGGCGTATACTGCCACCCGGAGTTGGGGAAGGCTTCAGTAGAAGCTGCTGGGAGTCCCAGCAGCTTCTACTGAAGCCTTCCGAGTAAATCGCCAGAACGCCGACACCTCCTCGTCTCCACCGCTCCCATGTTATATTTTGTGTTGCCATAAGTTAGTCTCTCTGCGTTGGTGCGTGGGGCTAATGCTAATGATGCTAATAATGCTAATGCCGCTAATAATGCTAATGCCAGCAAATACAATGGCGGCTTCACAAAACTTCTCAGAGTTTTACGGGGCGTGGTTTCAATTCGTCCAGCCAATAGAAATTGGTACTTTTTTCTCCCCAGGAAAGTCAGGGGTCGAGGTGACGTGCAACAACATTAACCTTTTTAAATGTTGCAGTTAAATGCATCTGGTGCACTTTGAGGGGGAAATAAAGACAGATCTATGGAAACACCCGTAGGAAACAGAACTGTATACATTTCAATAATCATAAAATCATGGCCATTTCCAATCTGAAAACACACTGAAACGCTTATTTATTTTTGGTTCATTTATAGTTGTGAGTGCGTCTG
>NW_027262569.1:0-27227 GCF_902827115.2 Pseudochaenichthys georgianus
ACACACTGAAACAGAGAAGTCTAGAGACAGAATGCTACTCACACAATTCTAGAAGTCACCAGTTGCTATCCTGTCAAAATGGAGTTGCAATCGAGTTGACATGTTCCTACTTCACTACATCTTTGTTGTTATTGTTGTTGTTGTTATTGTTGTTGTTGTCAGCAGCCTGTCAGTCATCACTTATCGTAGGGTTTGTATTCTTGTTCCAGAACCACGGTTCTGTTCCTCCTCTAGAGTCAGGGAAGTGAATCCTGACTGTTTCCTGTTCCTCTCTCAGCAGACGGTGCTCCGGCTCTGGTTCTGGACTTCACCCCGCCGGCAGCAGACTATCTGGACCTGAGGAACCGTCTGAAGTCCCAGCAGGTGGTTCTGGAGACGTGTTCTCTGCAGGAGCGCCTGCTCTCGGGAACCGTTCAGGTGCAGAACCTCTGCTTCCAGAAGAACGTGTGGGTCCGGATCACCTTCGACTCTTGGCGCTGCTTCCAGGACGTTCCGTGCTCGTACCTGAACCAGGTGTACGGTTCCCCCGACACCAACACCTTCTCCTTCTGCGCCTGCGTACCGGAGCTCCTGCACCCCAAGGACCGGGTCGAGTTCTGCGTCCAGTACCACACTCCGGAGGGAACCTTCTGGGACAACAACCAGGGGAACAACTACCGGCTGGTGGACCAGAGTCCCGGGAAGAACCAGGAGACTGATAGCCCCGGGCTGCAGATCCAGAACCAGAAACAGCGGGACCAGATTGACCCGTTCGGCAGCCCCAGAACCTCTACGGGGGTATTCCTCTGGCAGAGCTGTGGCAGCGTGGAGACCAGCGCCCCCTACTGGTGAGAACTGGGTTTATTATCACACCCAACGAGGGCCAGAGGACCCACTGAGAACCCTTTGAGAACCTCTGAGGAACCCACCGCAGATCCTCGCTCTACCACCAGACACTTTAGCACGTTAGCTCTTTAGCACGTTAGCTCTTTAGCACGTTAGCTCTTTAGCTCTTTAGCACTTTAGCCGCCCTCACTGAATTACCTTAAGTCCGTCTGAAAGACTTTAAAAGAGTTCCACATCTCCATCCCTAGTTAGAGACCCGCTGCCCATCAGAACCTGACCCGGCTCATCTGGTTCTCCCAGGAACCCGCTGCCCATCAGAACCTGACCCGGATCATCTGGTTCTCCCAGGAACCCGCTGCCCATCAGAACCTGACCCGGATCATCTGGTTCTCTTCAGCAGCGACCAGCAGGGGGTCCAGAGACCTCCAGACCTTCACCAGGGACCAGCAGGAGGTCCAGAGTCTTCCAGAGACCTCCAGACCTTCACCAAGGACCAGCAGGGGGTCCAGAGTCCTCCAGACCTTCACTAGGGACGAGCAGGGGGTCCAGAGACCTCCAGACCTTCACCAGGGACCAGCAGGAGGTCCAGAGTCTTCCAGAGACCTCCAGACCTTCACCAAGGACCAGCAGGGGGTCCAGAGTCCTCCAGACCTTCACTAGGGACGAGCAGGGGGTCCAGAGTCTTCCAGACCTTCACTAGGGACCAGCAGGGGGTCCAGAAACCTCCAGACCTTCACCAGGGACCAGCAGGGGGTCCAGAGTCCTCTAGAGACCTCCAGACCTTCACCAAGGACCAGCAGGGGGTCCAGAGTCCTCCAGACCTTCACTAGGGACGAGCAGGGGGTCTAGAGTCCTCCAGAGACCTCCAGACCTTCACCAGGGACCAGCAGGGGGTCCAGAGTCCTCCAGACCTTCACTAGGGACCAGCAGGGGGTCCAGAAACCTCCAGACCTTCACCAGGGACCAGCAGGGGGTCCAGAGACCTCCAGACCTTCACCAGGGACCAGCAGGGGGTCCAGAAACCTCCACCAGGGACCAGCAGGGGGTCCAGAGACCTCCAGAACTTCACCAGGGACCAGCAGGGGGTTCAGAGTCCAGAGACCTCCAGAGACCTCCAGAACTTCACCAGGGACCAGCAGGGGGTTCAGAGTCCTCCAGACCTTCACTAGGGACGAGCAGGGGGTCTAGAGTCCTCCAGAGACCTCCAGACCTTCACCAGGGACCAGCAGGGGGTTCAGAGTCCAGAGACCTCCAGAGACCTCCAGACCTTCACCAGGGACCAGCAGGGGGTTCAGAGTCCTCAATCAGGGCTTTATTTGACCCCAAAGACCCGCGAGGCGTTCAAGGCCTGACGATAAGAACTGTCTGTCATCACCATCACAGGACAAATCAACCAATCCGATCACAGTTTAGCCCCGCCCATACCTGCAGGAGCTCCTCACTGATTGGTTCAGGGAAACCAGGAAACTGCACTTTAGACCATCATACAGACCTGTGTGTGTGTGTGTTACCTGTGTGTGTGTTACCTGTGTGTGTGTGTGTGTTACCTGTGTGTGTGTTACCTGTCTGCACTTTATGAAGTTAGCGTTAAACCAGCCAATCATTAACCAGCACACCTCTTGCTGTCCCCGCCCACATCTCCCACAATGCCTCAGTGAAACTTTTTGAATGAAGCCATTAGCATTAGCTCCTCAACTAACTGCCAACTTTAATTAGCTTCAGGTTGTCGTGGTAACTGCTGCTTGCACTTCCTGTTAGTTCCTTTTTAAACCCACCAAAATAAAAGCCTGTATTACCCAGAGTGTTGATATTACAATAAAACTGTTGTTGTTGTTGTTGTTGTTGTAAGTGTACCAGAGGCCTGTGCTACGAAGCCGGTTCAACCTGACCTGGATGTTGGAGTTAGCCGGTTGGTCTGATCCAGAACGCGCTCTCGCTAAGCGGTGCTACGACGCGGGTTATCAAGAGTATCGCTCAGCCAGCCGTGTCCTCTCTAGCTAGGTGTTCACATGAGAGGGGCGGGATCTGGAGCATTCGACCAATCACAGACATGGAGAAGCTACTGACAGCGCAGCGTCATACTTCCTGAATGAAAAGTGAACTCTAATATCAGACACATGAAGAAGTTAAACTTTAAACACGACTCAAACTCTTGATCAGGATCAAAGCCTCAGAGCTGCAGCTGCAAGGTGAACACAGCTGGAGCAGAGCAAGTGTTGGAATGCGTCCATCAGCAGGTTCATGATGTCACGGACTGGACTCAGTGTACTCTGATCCGGGTTCTGATGCTGACTGGACTTAGTGTACTCTGATCCGGGTACTGATGCTGACTGGACTTAGTGTACTCTGACCCGGGTACTGATGCTGACTGGACTCAGTGTACTCTGACCCGGGTACTGATGCTGACTGGACTTAGTGTACTCTGACCCGGGTACTGATGCTGACTGGACTTAGTGTACTCTGATCCGGGTACTGATGCTGACTGTACTTAGTGTGCTCTGATCCGGGTACTGATGCTGACTGGACTTAGTGTACTCTGATCCGGGTTCTGATGCTGACTGGACTTAGTGTACTCTGATCCGGGTTCTGATGCTGACTGGACTTAGTGTGCTCTGATCCGGGTTCTGATGCTGACTGGACTTAGTGTGCTCTGATCCGGGTTCTGATGCTGACTGGACTTAGTGTACTCTGATCCGGGTTCTGATGCTGACTGGACTTAGTGTACTCTGATCCGGGTACTGATGCTGACTGGACTCAGTGTACTCTGATCCGGGTACTGATGCTGACTGGACTCAGTGTACTCTGATCCGGGTACTGATGAGAGGCAGATATTTAAGAGCTTTCTTAACGCTGATGTTCTAACAGTCAGACTGCTCTGGAGATGGAGCTGATGTTCTGTTCACGTTCACACAGACGTGATTTCTGCCGGCCGTCTTTCTGTGTTTCCTTTCTCCTGTGATATGACTTGATCGCTTTGAACTCCGCACACTGAGCTCTGATTGGTCAGCAGGCGGTGCTTTCGCTGAGTTGGTCTCTTGTCCTGGAACCTATCCGGCTTCGGAGCACAGACTAGGTTCCAGCATCAGTCACCATGGAGATCTAGCCCGCTAAAAAGAGAACCAGCTTCGTAGGACCGGAAACCCAGAGTGTCCCTGAAGTTAGCGCTAAGAGAACATCCGGCTTCGTAGCACAGGCCTCTGGCGTGTGGCAGGGAGAGACGATGCCTCCAGGTCACGTCAAACGTTTTGTAACTAACTTGTACCTTTGAACCGAGGAGTACATATTTGATGCTGACTTTAAATCATTAGATTATCCGACGTGCCCTGAACGCATCATTTCAGCAGTTAGCTTGTTGCTAACACACATACTAAATGCCATTGAACTTTGCTAGCATCACCAGCTGTAAACAGGAAGTAAATGACTGTTCCTTTTTGTGTGTCCTTTCAAAATAAAAGTCTAATATTTATAGTTTTTAATGTTTGTTAGTTATTCACTCGTATTGATGTTTATGTAACACTTTATTGTGTCGGAGCCTTGTTCCCCAAGTCAGCTGCTGCTGAGGACTGTCCCAGATTACACACTTATATAACACACACACACACACACACACACACTGAAACACAGACACACACACTGACACTGACACACACACACACACACACACTGAAACACAGACACACACACACACACACACACTGAAACACAGACACACTGAAACACAGACACACACACTGACACACAGACACACACACACACACACACACTGAAACACAGACACACACACACACACACACTGAAACACAGACACACTGAAACACAGACACACACACTGACACACAGACACACACACACACACACACACACACACACACACACTGAAACACAGACACACACACACACACACACACACACACACACACACACACACACACACACACACACACTGACACTGAAACACACACACACACTGACACACAGATTAAAGGGGGTTCAGATGACAACGTGTCGCTGCTGATCAGCTGATATTGGTTTCTACTATTTCTTATTAATCCATAAAGTGGATTCTGGTTATTTAATATTAATTAAAGTTGTTTAATCCTCCAGTAAATGTTTGGTTGTGTGTTGGCGCAGTTTGTCCAGCAGGGGGAGACTCCTCTGACTTTAAAGGATGCTTATTATCAATCGTTTCTATGTTTTCTCGTTAACCTGTTGAGCCCCGAGCCTGACGGGGTCTTTGGGGCTTAACAGGTTAATTAAAGCACCTTTCTTTAGTATAAAGAGGTATATATTAGTTTATTGTTATTATTGTCAGTTTCCTCTACGTCAACGGTCCCAGCCCCTTCACAATAAAAGCCCTGAGGAAGAGGGCCACGACTCAAAGAGCCTCGTTAACCTCCTCGCTAATTAATTATGGATGTGTCAGCTTCAATTAGCAACTTCAACGACTCTAACGAGCGTCTGCAGAGAACCACAGCCTGACAGACCGTACTGAGGGAACACAGCCTGACAGACCGTACTGAGGGAACACAGCCTGACAGACCGTACTGAGGGAACACAGCCTGACAGACCGTACTGAGGGCAGAGTCCTGCACGGGTCTGATTTTCAAGACCTGCTCCCGCCCCCACGACGTGCAATACCGAACCCGCCCCGCTACCCGCACATATTGCTATAGTTCCGCAACCCGACCCGTCGGCACAAGATCCGCAACCCGACCCGAACCCGCATAGCCTATAGATGAGCAGTGAAAACGTGAAATTATTAACACACGCAGTTGCATATTTGTCTCAAAGCGTGGGATGTTGGTTATTTTCTCATCTAGGAGCCAGAAGCCTCCAGACGCTGGGTTTCACTCTTGAGGAAGAGTTATTGAAATGCTGTATCCTCCGTAGAGAGCTTCACCTCTTAGCTCAGCAGCAGATTGATGCGCTGCAGAGGTGATGAGTATCCATGGTCCCGCGGGGGAGAGCTCTGAGGATTTAAACATTAAACTAAATTATTATTATTTTAATATATTTATTATGCAACACCCGCGACCCGACCCGCATCATCTTTGTTTTACCCAGAACCGAACCCGGAAAAACACGTTTGAAAAAATACCACCCGCGGGTCACCTTTTTTGCGGGTCACCCGTCGGGTACCCGACCAGATGCAGGACTCTGACTGAGGGACCACAGCCTGACAGACCACACTGAGGGAGCCACAGCCTGACAGACCGCACTGAGGGAGCCACAGCCTGACAGACCGCACTGAGGGAGCCACAGCCTGACAGACCGCACTGAAGGACCACAGCCTGAAAGACAACACTGAGGGAGCCACAGCCTGACAGACCGCACTGAGGGAGCACAGCTCTGACCTGAGGTAACTCACCCAGTGGTGTAGTGGGCGTTGGACGCGGGGGTACGCCGTACCCCCACTTATTTGGAGCATGACAATTTTTTTTTTTAATAGTCTAATAAATATAAAATCATTGCCAGTGTTATCAGTTGCAAGTGTGTATTTATTGTAATGATGACAAAAACCTAATACATTTCACAGTCATTATAATATCATCAACGTTAACATCAACGTTAGCTATGCTAGCAACGTTCCTCTGGCTAGCTCAAGCTCACCTTTCCCAGAGGTATGCACGGACGACACGTGGCGGAGGAAACGAGGCATACCCGTGGATAGACTGCAAAGCCGGGAAACTGGGCTGCAAAGTTTGCTCTTCCATTTCGGATTTATCAGCCTTGAACACGCAAGGTTCAAGATTGGCAGATGAATGGCGTTCCTACACTGTCACTTACAGTGGAAGAGACAAGAGCGGCATGTTGACGTCCCTCAGAAAAATGTTTATGAAACACAAAGAATCAAATGGACACACTGCTGCACAGCGGACTCAAGACACCGCAAAGAAGGAAACACTTGAGAAGGTCTGTGACCATATGAAAGCATCAGAGCTGAACGTGTGCTGTGTGTCGGTCTGCTCACTGCTTGGCACAGAACGACAGACCCTTTCTGCACCACTATGGATTACTGGAGTTCCAGCACGGGGTTGGCAGAGGCATCGGTGTGCACTCCAGGTGCAGTGCAGCACAGACCACATCAGCTCAGAGATGCGTCACAAAGTGTGCCAAAGAATCCCAGCTAGAGAAGGTAACGTTTCTGTTCCTATCGATGAGTCAACGAGTCTGGGATGTGCAGCGGACCAGAGCTGTGGACCACATGTTATGCTTCTGGATTTGACTGAACTCCAGACCAGAGAGCCGACCAGTTACGCAGCACTTGTTGAAATGCCTCCAGGACATGGCTTCGATGACGCTTACTCGAAGAAGCATTTCATTTCATTTGCAAGTGACGGAGCGAGCGTCGTGTTGGGACGGAAACCAGGTGTAGCCAACATCAGTACCCACGCCGCGGAACTGATCCACGGAGCATTCGTGTTATCCATGGACTGGGGAGCGACCTGTCCTTGCAGCTGGACACCCTAACCCGGGACCAGGTCCTTGCAGCTGGACACCCTAACCCTGGACCAGGTCCTTGCAGCTGGGCACCCTAACCCGGGACCAGGTCCTTGCAGCTGGACACCCTAACCCGGGACCAGGTCCTTGCAGCTGGACACCCTAACCCTGGACCAGGTCCTTGCAGCTGGACACCCTAACCCTGGACCAGGTCCTTGCAGCTGGGCACCCTAACCCGGGACCAGGTCCTTGCAGCTGGACACCCTAACCCGGGACCAGGTCCTTGCAGCTGGACACCCTAACCCGGGACCAGGTCCTTGCAGCTGGGCACCCTAACCCGGGACCAGGTCCTTGCAGCTGGACACCCTAACCCGGGACCAGGTCCTTGCAGCTGGACACCCTAACCCGGGACCAGGTCCTTGCAGCTGGACACCCTAACCCGGGACCAGGTCCTTGCAGCTGGACACCCTAACCCGGGACCAGGTCCTTGCAGCTGGACACCCTAACCCTGGACCAGGTCCTTGCAGCTGGACACCCTAACCCTGGACCAGGTCCTTGCAGCTGGACACCCTAACCCGGGACCAGGTCCTTGCAGCTGGACACCCTAACCCGGGACCAGGTCCTTGCAGCTGGACACCCTAACCCGGGACCAGGTCCTTGCAGCTGGACACCCTAACCCGGGACCAGGTCCTTGCAGCTGGACACCCTAACCCGGGACCAGGTCCTTGCAGCTGGACACCCTAACCCGGGACCAGGTCCTTGCAGCTGGACACCCTAACCCTGGACCAGGTCCTTGCAGCTGGACATGCTGGATCAGACGGCAGACCGGGCCCAGGTGTGCTCACGGACAACTCCAACATCGTCACCATCAATCGTCAACAATGTATTCGGAGTCTAAGCATCGACCTTAGCCATAGAATGTTCACGACCATCTCTGGGAGCGGCCTCGCAGCCCGGTCGGACGCAGACTCTGTTCACTTGCTCGCTCAACTAAAGGTCCTGGAACGCGACCAGCTCAGACCGTGCCGCCTGCACGGAGAGGTGCAAGAGAGTGAACTGGCCAACGCTTCAGACTGCCCACTGCTTTGTGGAGAGCACTGTGGACGACGCTGCACCTGCCGAGCCCCTCGATGACCTGCACTCGACTCGTGCCGCAGCACGGCAGAACGTGGGAGGGGATTCAGCCGGAGGAATCTGATCACCACGCCAACGCGAAACAGGTTGCTGATTGAACGGTATCCACCTTGATGTTCCTCCAGCTACACGGTTCACCTCGAACCCAGGGGGATCCGACAGGGTGTGTGACGACTTGGCCGAGATGACATCGCTCAGCTGAAGACGAGAGATCACGACCGGCTGCAGCCGAATCTCGCAAGGATCCAGACCCACTGTGGCGTTTCCTCTGACTTCAACAGCTGTGAGTAACACTGCTTCTTTAGTGTGTGTGTGTGTGTGTGTGTGTGTGTGTGTGTGTGTGTGTGTGTGTGTGTGTGTGTGTGTGTGTGTGTGTGTGTGTGTGTGTGTGTGTGTGAAGCAGCGCTGTCTGTGGCTAGGCCTAATCAGAATCATTTCAAGTCCAGATTCAATGTTTGCATAAGTAGGCTATATTTTTCGTAACCCTGACCCTGACCCTAACCCTAACCCTGACCCTGACCCTGACCCTGACCCTAACCCTAACCCTGACCCTGACCCTAACCCTGACCCTAACCCTGACCCTAACCCTGACCCTAACCCTGACCCTAACCCTGACCCTAACCCTGACCCTGACCCGCTATCACCAACGAGGACCTCGAAATCCTGAGGAAGTCCCGGGCCATGGACCCAAACACGCCAGGGCCTCCTCAACAAGGTAATAATAAGAATAATAGCATAATAATAGCTACTTTATTGATCCGCAAGGACATTGTTTTTACAGTAGACATTTCCTACATTACATTCCAGGTGTGGTTCGATACCCAACTGCATTTCGGAAGAAGGGGAAAGGAGGGCCTGAGGAAACTCACTCCACAATCTTTCGTTGTTAAACGAGATTCTGCAGGTGAGTTGATCAAACACGCGTTCGCCGGACTCATCAAGTCACTCAGAGGGGCTGGGCAACGAAAAAGTTATTATCATTAAGCCTACAAGCTTTTATTATTATCAGGCTATTATTATTATTATTGTTGTTGTTGTTCTTATTATATTGTTCATCATTGTTATTATTTCATCATTGTTATTATCTTTGTTGTTGCTTCATAAGGTCAAACTTGCCTAACATTCGTTTTTTTTTTAAATTATCCTTAAGGCACCAAATATGTGCCGATGGCATTTAACGAGGAAACTAAAAATCATAAATGCCACAACGACAGGGAGCGCCAGAACAGGAGAGGGGCAATGTTTGAGGAGCTTTGTTCGAGGCCTACCTCTCAACACTGCCCGAATCAGCAAAGGCTTTGTACCACCATCCAAGGAAGTCGGTGAAGCCTGGGGATGCGGTGTGGTATAGCATGGAGCCCTGGGGGTGAACAGCCTGGGGATGCGGTGTGGTATAGCATGGAGCCCTTGGGAGTGAACAGCCTGGGGATGCGGTGTGGTATAGCATGGAGCCCTTGGGGGTGAACAGCCTGGGGATGCGGTGTGGTATAGCATGGAGCCCTTGGGGGTGAACAGCCTGGGGATGCGGTGTGGTATAGCATGGAGCCCTTGGGGGTGAACAGCCTGGGGATGCGGTGTGGTATAGCATGGAGCCCTGGGGAGTGAACAGCCTGGGGATGCGGGGTGGTATAGCATGGAGCCCTGGGGAGTGAACAGCCTGGGGATGCGGTGTGGTATAGCATGGAGCCCTGGGGAGTGAACAGCCTGGGGATGCGGTGTGGTATAGCATGGAGCCCTGGGGGTGAACAGCCTGGGGATGCGGTGTGGTATAGCATGGAGCCCTTGGGGAGTGAACAGCCTGGGGATGCGGTGTGGTATAGCATGGAGCCCTTGGGGGTGAACAGCCTGGGGATGCGGTGTGGTATAGCATGGAGCCCTGGGGAGTGAACAGCCTGGGGATGCGGTGTGGTATAGCATGGAGCCCTGGGGAGTGAACAGCCTGGGGATGCGGTGTGGTATAGCATGGAGCCCTTGGGGGTGAACAGCCTGGGGATGCGGTGTGGTATAGCATGGAGCCCTTGGGGGTGAACAGCCTGGGGATGCGGTGTGGTATAGCATGGAGCCCTTGGGGGTGAACAGCCTGGGGATGCGGGGTGGTATAGCATGGAGCCCTGGGGAGTGAACAGCCTGGGGATGCGGGGTGGTATAGCATGGAGCCCTTGGGGGTGAACAGCCTGGGGATGCGGGGTGGTATAGCATGGAGCCCTTGGGGGTGAACAGCCTGGGGATGCGGGGTGGTATAGCATGGAGCCCTTGGGGGTGAACAGCCTGGGGTCCATGATGACCCGCATTAGTGAAGAGGCTGGCACTGCTACGCGTTACACAAACCATTGCGTCAGAAGCACCTCAGACAGCGGCTGGCGGAGGCCGGGTTGGAGGCCAGAGAAATCATGTCCGTTAGCGGGCATAAAAATGAGTCATCGCTTCGCAGCTACTGGGCTCCATCTCTGGACAACAGAAATATGTGGAGCAACGCGCTTTTTGCCGGTCCGGGACACGCCATGAAACGGCCACTGGAGGAAAGCTCTTCCGATGACCTACCCGTGAACACCACAGCACCACCTGCACACAGTCTGGCATGGAGTTCATGGAGAGCTGTTTCAAAAATTGCACATTTAATGGCAGCATGAACATCCACCTTCATTCTGAAGCCAAAATGTTAAATATGTAAATAAATAAATAAATAGCCTAATTCAAGAATTGTTGTCAATAAATTGTTTTCAATAAATTGGTTAATAATATATTATTTACTATAATTATATCAATAACTGTAAGCGGGGAAGCAGGAGTGTTCGATTGATCGGCTAGCGTTACCAAGGGAACTATACTTTATAGGAACTACTTTCTGACGGAGATTAACTCAAGCAGAAAGTGTAGGTTTGGGAGCAAATGAGCCCACATTATGAAATTATTTTACGATATTGTTGATTACAATGATAGTTTGTGTTATAGAATCGCAATCATACACTTGAGGCGTACGGACCTCGGCGCAAGCGCCTCGGTCCTGCCGCAGTACTGTCGTACCAATAATGACGTTCAAGAACGGCCTCTCGTGTATGATTGCTTAAATGAAACCCAGCCTCCTGTAACCTTCATGAGTTCACTTCATAGAGTTCTAAAACATGTCAGAGTAAGAAAGAGATAATAAACATATCTATCTATCTAAATATAATACTAATATTATAAATGTGCTATATAAATAAAACTTGATTTGAAATATAATAAATATACTAAAGGTCCCGTGTCACGGCCATTTCCACTGATCAGTTCCATCGCTGAGTCGACTGGAACAGATTCACATTCTCACAGCGTCTCTGTGGTCTGTGTGTTCTCTCTCTGTCCTCTGGAGGGCGCTCTGTCCTCACACACACACACTGCTGGGACCAGAGGAGTCCCCGAACACACACACACACACACACACACACACACACACACACACACACACACACACACACACACACACACACACACACACACACACACACACACACACTCTCTCTCTCTCTCTGTCCTCTGGAGGGCGCTCTGTCCTCACACACACACACACTGCTGGGACCAGAGGAGTCCCCGAACACACACACACACACACACACACACACACACACACACACACACACACACACACACACACACACACACACACACACACACACTCTCTCTCTCTCTCTGTCCTCTGGAGGGCGCTCTGTCCTCACACACACACACACACACACACACTGCTGGGACCAGAGGAGTCCCCGAACACACACACACACACACACACACACACACACACACACACACACACACACACTCTGAAGGTCGACGTTCTGTTTTCTCAGAACCTGCAGCGGGGAGACGCAGAATGAATAAAACAATAAAACTCAAAGACTTCAGAATACAACGTGTAAAATAAAAATATATTTAAAGAGTTATAAAATGATAGAGCTCATTAGATTTAAAAAAGTGGAAACAAAATTATGAAGAAAATAATAAAGACAAAAAGTAAAATTAAATGAGAGTAAATAATAACGTGTAAGCAAGTCGATAAAGGGCTGCGTGTAATTAGAAGATATCAAGATAGCATCTCTAAACTAAAAGCTATCAACTTTAGAGGCAGACAAATGAAATACATGGTTTAAAATACGTCTGATAAACACTTTACTAAACATTATTTAACCCTTTAAATGAACAGGATGTTGCACATAGCTTTACTGAAACTGGCCCCAACCCGGCGACTCAGTCCAGCTTCACGTAAGTGGAGGACTCTGAAGAGCTGCACCCTCCAGAGTGTGTTCCTGAACGGGAACAGAAAGGGAACTGCTGGGTGTTGTTAATTCTCCACACAGTAAACCGTCCAGAGGTCATTCAGGTCTGAATGTTGTGGAACAAGTCGCACCAAGCTGGAGCCCTGGTGAATATATGTATACATCGTTCCAACAAGGAGTCCTTCCCAATGACATGAACATCGCCAAGGTGATTCCGGTTTTCAAATGTGGTGATAAATGTAGTTTTAATAATTATAGGCCGATTTCTTGTTTTCAAAAGTCCTGGAGAAAGTCTTTCCAACCGTCTGGAGTCCTTCCTCAGCACGGTTAATGCGCCGCCCAGCCAACATGGATTCAGAAGAGTCACTCACTTCTTCAGCAGTAAGGAACAACATGGAGACACAAAGGTCACAGCTGGGGAGGCCATTGACCTCACAAGGCTGTGACGCTGCGAGCCCTCCTGCCGCACACATTAGAACATCACGGCACACATTAGAACATCACGGCTTAAAGGGTGGAGCCGAAGAAGGATCAAGAGTCATCTGATACATCGGCTGCGATATGTGGACATCGACGAGGCCAACCCAAACGATCTTCCTGTAACATGTGGAGTCCCTCAAGGATCCGTCTTGGGGCCAACACTGTTCCTGATTTATATTAATGGCATGATCAACACCTCGGACATGTTCACATTCATTCTGTCTGCGATGATAAAACCGTCCTCTGCTCCCATCGTCACCTCGTGACCTTGTTAACATTGTGAATGCAGAACTAGAAAACGATGTAACTGGTTAGCAGTTAATGACTGATCCCTTAATGCGGCCGAAACAACGACATGTCATTCAGCACAGAGTCTGAGAGCAGAGACGACTGCACGATACGGATGTGAAAGTTGGTGCGTGTACATAGCACTCACTGTTGATGAGAACTCAGCTGGAAGCAGCGTGTGATGATGACAGACTGAACTGTCACAACAACAGGTATTCTGCATCGCACTCAGAACATTCTGGAGCAACAGATACTCTTCATAACAGTCTATTTCTCCTTACCTTTGCTGCTGCTCCGAAACATGGGGAAACACGTGCTCAACACATCTACAAAGAATAATACCATCCCAATAAAAAGTATTCCGAATAGTCTGTGGTGTTGGTACATCTGAACACACAACTCCATATTTAAAAACTCAATCTACTCCATGTGTTGAGAGTTCAGCTCCAGACGGTTCTGATTATGCTCCCGTAACAACATGCGAACAGTCAAAAGCCGTCCAGAGCAGTCAGGAGAACCCAGCCGGGCATCCTGACCGGTGGGGGAGCACGCCCTGTCGAGCGTCCAGTCACAGCTGACCCGGGTCGCGGTGAGAGCGTGGAATGGACTTCCCCTCATCATCAACACTAAAGTAACACCTATTCTCTTTGCAGATTGCTCCGGCTAATAAGTATTGGATATTCCCAGTATTATTTATATATGCATTTTCTTTTTTCTTGCCCTAATTTTTATTTTATTTCTCTCCAGTCTCCATTAGCTTTCTTTATTTCTTTGTGCTCCTCTCGATGCGAATGAGACGCACGGGGCTGCTGCCCTCAGGTACGCTGCAGCCCCCGCTTCCACCCATTGGGTCATGTGCGTGTGAATTATACGTTTTGTATGATTTTAATAGAATAAATACATTTAAAAACATTAATAAAAACTCAGATAATAATTAATAATGAGTTTTAAATCAGAGACTTTAATTATTATTATTATTATTATTGCAGCTTCATGAGACTCAGTTTCTGTTACAGTGCTTTGTCTTTAACCTGTCAGGGTTTCCTATTGGCTGACAGCCCGCAGGTAACGAGGGGGGGGGGGGGGTCCCTGTTTAAATACTGAGATCATGATCAGGTGACACACACACACACACACGCACACGCACATGCACACGCACACGCACACACACACACACACAGCTGACTTAAAAACATGAATTCACTCACTTTAAACTACAGCAGCGTTTAAATCCACTGTGTGTGTGTGTGTGTGTGTGTGTGTGTGTGTGTGTGTGGTAAACCCTCCTCGTCTTTATTGTATGTGAAATGTTTCCTTTTGTGTGTGTGAGACGGAGCTCTGCACACACACGCACACGCACACATATTTGCATTTAAATAGCGACATCACCAGCGTTCACAGCGTTCACAGCGGAACACCGGCGGGTTTCCCAGATGTCACGGCAAAGTCAGATGGGCCAGCTGTCACACACACACACACACACACACACACTTAAAGATGATACTCGTCTTCATGCGTCATCAGGAGCTAAACGTATTAATTAAATCACTTGTCAGGCGCTTTTCTCCAGAGACTCGCAGACTCAGCCCGGAGGACCCCCCCCACAGGAGCACTCTGGGGTGAGGGTCTGACATGCTGACTGCAGTGGGGCTTGAACCTGTGCTCCCTTGATCGGGAAACACCAACGCTCTACCCACTGCGCCACACGCCTCAATCCATAATCAAAGCACGATAGAGCACGTGGACCCCAGTGACGTCCACGTGGTCCTGACGCTCAGACCGAGCTCCGTGAGCGCTGACGGGCTCCATCGCGTGTCCGAATGTTGCCGCAAGGCATTGTGGGACAGCATCTCTGCTTTCCTTTCCTAAAGGAAGCTCCAGTGTTTCCTAAAGGAGGTGATGAAGAACGTATTGAAGCTCCTTTCCTTTTTGTCCTTCTCCTCCTCATTCTTCTTCTGCGGTTTTCTGCTTCTCTTCCTCGTTCTTCTTCTGCGGTTTGGTCCTCCAGAGGACGGACAGGTGTCTGATGGATGGAGCTGAGATGCAGATGAGGCTCTGACGGCATGGTGTGAGGGTTAGGGTTAGGTGAAGAAATAGAGGTCACCTGTCACCTTGTGTCTCCTTTGGCCGAGGGATTAGGAGGGGTGCTAATAGTTTTAAAAGAATAATTTAAACATAAAAAGGGAGCTGATTGTAAGAGGTAAAAGCTAAGGGTTTAGGACGGAGTTGAGGTAATGTTAAAGGGTAGGGGAAAGCTGGGGAGTGGTTGGGTTTAGGAGAACTAATACTGATAAGGGTGAGGGTGGAGGTTAGGGTTAGGATAAGGGTTAGGGGCAATTCCATACACTGGAAGGGTAGCTAAGGGGATAAGCCGTCGTCCCTGTTACCGGGAGGCCGGGTTCGAATCCGGCCATGGGCGGCGGCTAGGCGTCGTTGAAACCCCCAGGCGACTTGGAGGAAAGTCTTTCTGCTGCCCTCCTTTGGCCGAGGGACCAGGAGGGGTTTGACCCGAGATCAGCAGGTTGGAGATGGTGTGTTGGATGAAGTAGTTTATTGTTGTTGATTTGGTATAGATGTTGATACAGTCTTAGCTTCAAAGCTGCTCCAGTCTCTCCTACATACATTTGTTTACAGTGCTTGCAAGTGATTGCATACACCAAGTTGGTGGAAAGGAGGGTAAATGGCCGCCAGATCGGGCCCCCTGGCCCGGGACCGCACCGGCGAGGAATGTAAGGTGTGTGAGTAACAGGTGTGAGGGTATGATGGTGGTCTTGTTCAGAGCTGTGTGGACCAAGATGTCTTTCAGGTTCTCATTCCGACAGTACGCCATAATAGTGTTAAAGGGGGTGAGTGAGGGGCGGTGGACTGCATGGAGCGGACATGTTGCTTGATGGACCTGCTGAAGGAACCCAGGTGAAGGGATAAGGTGGGGTCCTTGGTCTGCTCCACTGCAAACTGCTCAGAGACTTCTCTTGTAATGCTGCGCACCACTGTCCATCTAGTGGTGACAGGGGAGAGCACGGGCACATGTTTCTTATCTTAATAAATAGGATCAAACCAATGCTGTTATTTTTAAATTAATTCTAGGGGGTAGGAGAGTTTAAGGTTAGGTTTTGGGAGGGAAAAAAGGTTAGGATTAGGAAAGGGGCTGGGGAGTTAGGGTCAGGGTCAGGTTGGGGAAGAGAGCCCTGGCTCTCGGTAGATAGGTGTTTAAAAAAACATTAAAACCTCCGTAAACATAAAGCTTATAAAAACCCTTCTAAAAGCATCATCAGAGCTCCGTGAGGACAAGACCGTTTCAGACGAGTGGTTAAAAAGTGCAGAGCGGAGCCGGACCACGGAACGGCGGCAGAGTATGTTAAAAAGCAGATCTCCCCGTCCCAGGATCTGGAGGGTGGTGTGTGTGTGTGTGTGTGTGTGTGTGTGTGTGTGTGTGTGTGTGTGTGTGTGTGTGTGTGTGTGTGTGTGTGGTGTGTGTGTGTGTGTGTGTGTGTGTGTGTGTGTGTGTGTGTGTGTGTGTGTGTGTGTGTGTGTGTGTGTGTGTGTGTGTGTGTGTGTGTGTGTGTGTGTGTGTGTGTGTGTGTGGAGCCGGACCACGGAACGTGATCATCACATGAGACTACAGGTAACATGTGATCATCACATGAGACTACAGGTAACACGTGATCACATGAGACTACAGGTAACATGTGATCACATGAGACTACAGGTAACACGTGATCACATGAGACTACAGGTAACATGTGATCACATGAGACTACAGGTAACATGTGATCACATGAGACTACAGGTAACACGTGATCACATGAGACTACAGGTAACATGTGATCACATGAGACTACAGGTAACATGTGATCACATGAGACTACAGGTAACACGTGATCACATGAGACTACAGGTAACACGTGATCATCACATGAGACTACAGGTAACATGTGATCACATGAGACTACAGGTAACACGTGATCATCACATGAGACTACAGGTAACATGTGATCACATGAGACTACAGGTAACATGTGATCATCACATGAGACTACAGGTAACATGTGATCATCACATGAGACTACAGGTAACACGTGATCACATGAGACTACAGGTAACACGTGATCACATGAGACTACAGGTAACATGTGATCACATGAGACTACAGGTAACATGTGATCACATGAGACTACAGGTAACACGTTATCATCACATGAGACTACAGGTAACACGTGATCACATGAGACTACAGGTAACACGTGATCACATGAGACTACAGGTAACACGTGATCACATGAGACTACAGGTAACATGTAATCACATGAGACTACAGGTAACACGTTATCATCACATGAGACTACAGGTAACACGTGATCACATGAGACTACAGGTAACACGTGATCACATGAGACTACAGGTAACACGTTATCATCACATGAGACTACAGGTAACACGTGATCACATGAGACTACATGTAACACGTGATCACATGAGACTACAGGTAACATGTGATCACATGAGACTACAGGTAACATGTGATCACATGAGACTACAGGTAACACGTGATCACATGAGACTACAGGTAACACGTGATCACATGAGACTACAGGTAACACGTGATCACATGAGACTACAGGTAACACGTGATCACATGAGACTACAGGTAACACGTGATCACATGAGACTACAGGTAACACGTGATCACATGAGACTACAGGTAACATGTGATCACATGAGACTACAGGTAACATGTGATCATCACATGAGACTACAGGTAACACGTGATCACATGAGACTACAGGTAACATGTGATCACATGAGACTACAGGTAACACGTGATCATCACATGAGACTACAGGTAACATGTGATCACATGAGACTACAGGTAACACGTGATCATCACATGAGACTACAGGTAACATGTGATCATCACATGAGACTACAGGTAACATGTGATCACATGAGACTACAGGTAACATGTGATCATCACATGAGACTACAGGTAACATGTGATCACATGAGACTACAGGTAACATGTGATCATCACATGAGACTACAGGTAACATGTGATCACATGAGACTACAGGTAACATGTGATCACATGAGACTACAGGTAACATGTGATCACATGAGACTACAGGTAACACGTGATCACATGAGACTACAGGTAACACGTGATCATCACATGAGACTACAGGTAACATGTGATCACATGAGACTACAGGTAACATGTGATCACATGAGACTACAGGTAACACGTTATCATCACATGAGACTACAGGTAACACGTGATCACATGAGACTACAGGTAACACGTGATCACATGAGACTACAGGTAACACGTTATCATCACATGAGACTACAGGTAACACGTGATCACATGAGACTACATGTAACACGTGATCACATGAGACTACAGGTAACATGTGATCACATGAGACTACAGGTAACACGTGATCACATGAGACTACAGGTAACACGTGATCACATGAGACTACAGGTAACATGTGATCACATGAGACTACAGGTAACATGTGATCACATGAGACTACAGGTAACACGTGATCACATGAGACTACAGGTAACATGTGATCATCACATGAGACTACAGGTAACATGTGATCATCACATGAGACTACAGGTAACATGTGATCACATGAGACGACAGGTAACATGTGATCACATGAGACTACAGGTAACATGTGATCACATGAGACTACAGGTAACATGTGATCACATGAGACTACAGGTAACATGTGATCACATGAGACTACAGGTAACACGTGATCACATGAGACTACAGGTAACATGTGATCACATGAGACTACAGGTAACACGTGATCACATGAGACTACAGGTAACACGTGATCATCACATGAGACTACAGGTAACATGTGATCACATGAGACTACAGGTAACATGTGATCACATGAGACTACAGGTAACACGTGATCACATGAGACTACAGGTAACATGTGATCATCACATGAGACTACAGGTAACACGTGATCACATGAGACTACAGGTAACATGTGATCACATGAGACTACAGGTAACATGTGATCACATGAGACTACAGGTAACACGTGATCACATGAGACTACAGGTAACATGTGATCACATGAGACTACAGGTAACATGTGATCACATGAGACTACAGGTAACACGTGATCACATGAGACTACAGGTAACACGTGATCATCACATGAGACTACAGGTAACATGTGATCACATGAGACTACAGGTAACACGTGATCATCACATGAGACTACAGGTAACATGTGATCACATGAGACTACAGGTAACATGTGATCATCACATGAGACTACAGGTAACATGTGATCATCACATGAGACTACAGGTAACACGTGATCACATGAGACTACAGGTAACACGTGATCACATGAGACTACAGGTAACATGTGATCACATGAGACTACAGGTAACATGTGATCACATGAGACTACAGGTAACACGTTATCATCACATGAGACTACAGGTAACACGTGATCACATGAGACTACAGGTAACACGTGATCACATGAGACTACAGGTAACACGTGATCACATGAGACTACAGGTAACATGTAATCACATGAGACTACAGGTAACACGTTATCATCACATGAGACTACAGGTAACACGTGATCACATGAGACTACAGGTAACACGTGATCACATGAGACTACAGGTAACACGTTATCATCACATGAGACTACAGGTAACACGTGATCACATGAGACTACATGTAACACGTGATCACATGAGACTACAGGTAACATGTGATCACATGAGACTACAGGTAACATGTGATCACATGAGACTACAGGTAACACGTGATCACATGAGACTACAGGTAACACGTGATCACATGAGACTACAGGTAACACGTGATCACATGAGACTACAGGTAACACGTGATCACATGAGACTACAGGTAACACGTGATCACATGAGACTACAGGTAACACGTGATCACATGAGACTACAGGTAACATGTGATCACATGAGACTACAGGTAACATGTGATCATCACATGAGACTACAGGTAACACGTGATCACATGAGACTACAGGTAACATGTGATCACATGAGACTACAGGTAACACGTGATCATCACATGAGACTACAGGTAACATGTGATCACATGAGACTACAGGTAACACGTGATCATCACATGAGACTACAGGTAACATGTGATCATCACATGAGACTACAGGTAACATGTGATCACATGAGACTACAGGTAACATGTGATCATCACATGAGACTACAGGTAACATGTGATCACATGAGACTACAGGTAACATGTGATCATCACATGAGACTACAGGTAACATGTGATCACATGAGACTACAGGTAACATGTGATCACATGAGACTACAGGTAACATGTGATCACATGAGACTACAGGTAACACGTGATCACATGAGACTACAGGTAACACGTGATCATCACATGAGACTACAGGTAACATGTGATCACATGAGACTACAGGTAACATGTGATCACATGAGACTACAGGTAACACGTTATCATCACATGAGACTACAGGTAACACGTGATCACATGAGACTACAGGTAACACGTGATCACATGAGACTACAGGTAACACGTTATCATCACATGAGACTACAGGTAACACGTGATCACATGAGACTACATGTAACACGTGATCACATGAGACTACAGGTAACATGTGATCACATGAGACTACAGGTAACACGTGATCACATGAGACTACAGGTAACACGTGATCACATGAGACTACAGGTAACATGTGATCACATGAGACTACAGGTAACATGTGATCACATGAGACTACAGGTAACACGTGATCACATGAGACTACAGGTAACATGTGATCATCACATGAGACTACAGGTAACATGTGATCATCACATGAGACTACAGGTAACATGTGATCACATGAGACGACAGGTAACATGTGATCACATGAGACTACAGGTAACATGTGATCACATGAGACTACAGGTAACATGTGATCACATGAGACTACAGGTAACATGTGATCACATGAGACTACAGGTAACACGTGATCACATGAGACTACAGGTAACATGTGATCACATGAGACTACAGGTAACACGTGATCACATGAGACTACAGGTAACACGTGATCATCACATGAGACTACAGGTAACATGTGATCACATGAGACTACAGGTAACATGTGATCACATGAGACTACAGGTAACACGTGATCACATGAGACTACAGGTAACATGTGATCATCACATGAGACTACAGGTAACACGTGATCACATGAGACTACAGGTAACATGTGATCACATGAGACTACAGGTAACACGTGATCACATGAGACTACAGGTAACACGTGATCACATGAGACTACAGGTAACACGTGATCATCACATGAGACTACAGGTAACACGTGATCACATGAGACTACAGGTAACACGTGATCACATGAGACGACAGGTAACATGTGATCACATGAGACTACAGGTAACATGTGATCACATGAGACTACAGGTAACATGTGATCACATGAGACTACAGGTAACATGTGATCACATGAGACTACAGGTAACACGTGATCACATGAGACTACAGGTAACACGTGATCATCACATGAGACTACAGGTAACATGTGATCACATGAGACTACAGGTAACATGTGATCACATGAGACTACAGGTAACACGTGATCACATGAGACTACAGGTAACACGTGATCATCACATGAGACTACAGGTAACATGTGATCACATGAGACTACAGGTAACACGTGATCACATGAGACTACAGGTAACATGTGATCACATGAGACGACAGGTAACATGTGATCACATGAGACTACAGGTAACATGTGATCACATGAGACTACAGGTAACATGTGATCATCACATGAGACTACAGGTAACATGTGATCACATGAGACTACAGGTAACATGTGATCACATGAGACTACAGGTAACATGTGATCACATGAGACTACAGGTAACATGTGATCATCACATGAGACTACAGGTAACATGTGATCACATGAGACTACAGGTAACACGTGATCATCACATGAGACTACAGGTAACATGTGATCACATGAGACTACAGGTAACATGTTATCATCACATGAGACTACAGGTAACATGTGATCACATGAGACTACAGGTAACACGTGATCATCACATGAGACTACAGGTAACATGTGATCACATGAGACTACAGGTAACACGTGATCATCACATGAGACTACAGGTAACATGTGATCACATGAGACTACAGGTAACACGTGATCATCACATGAGACTACAGGTAACATGTGATCACATGAGACTACAGGTAACACGTGATCATCACATGAGACTACAGGTAACATGTGATCACATGAGACTACAGGTAACACGTGATCATCACATGAGACTACAGGTAACATGTGATCACATGAGACTAATAACTGTAGTTATATATTAACTATACTTATATATAACTATAGTTAATATATAAGTATAGTTATATATTAACTATCGTTGTATTTATATCCGGTGTGGAACCAGCACCCCCTCTGGCTGAATCCTCTCCGCTCAGGACCAGAATCAGCGCTCACCCCTTCACTCGAGGAGTTCCTGTGAAGCCCTGAGAGTTACAGAGACCACATGCTGAGAGTCAGGAACCAGAAGAAGACCACCTACAGATCGGTTCTATAGAGTCTGGAGGACATCACTCGACCCAACACTAACCCCCTGAACGTTTTGGACTCAAAGAGGGACGGACTTCACCCAGAGCAGAGAGAGAACTCTGTCCGACTGAGAACCGGTTCTATAGAGATGCTCTACGTCTGGAGAACTCCCAGCGAGGTGGTGATGTTCTAGAAAACCAACATGGAGGGACAAGAAGAAGCAGAATCGGAGACGAGGACATCGGACCACATTGGGACTGGACTCGATCCCTGAAGCTGAATGCACTCTGACGGATGAATGTCTCTCGGTTCTATAGAGACGCTCTGGGGCCGGAGAAGACACTGGAGTCAGAACCTGTACTGGAAGGAGGACCTGGGGTCTGGAGGTCAGGGGGTCTGAATGACCTGAGGTCTGATGGAACTGAGGTCTGGAGGTCTGGAGGACCTGAGGTCTGGAGGTCTGGTCTGGTGGAACTGAGGTCTGGAGGACCCGGGGTCTGGAGGTCTGGAGGAACTGAGTTCAGGGGGTCTGGAGGTCTGGAGGACCTGAGGTCAGGGGGTCTGGAGGACCTGAAGTCTGGAGGACCTGGGGTCTGGAGGTCTGGAGGACCTGAAGTCTGGAGGTCTGGAGGACCTGAAGTCTGGAGGTCTGGAGGACCTGGGGTCTGGAGGACCTGAGGTCTGGAGGACAGATAAACATGGACCCTCCTCACATTCACTCTGAGAGGAAATGTTCCTGAACGAGGGGGAGGGAGTTCATGCACTCTCTCTCTACGGTTGGGTGGAAGGCCCCCTCCTCTCTCTCTCTCTCTCTCTCTCTCTCTCTCTCTCTCTCTCTCTCTCTCTCTCTCTCTCTCTCTCTCTCTTCTCTCCTCTCCTCCAGTCCTTGTAGGGCAGGCCCAGCCTCCTGCTGTGATGTCATCAGCGGAGGAGACCCAGGGGTGTTATGGTCCTGTTCTCCAGTCCTGTGGGGCCCGGGGCTGAGAGTCACTCCTCTCCCTCTCTCTCTCCTCACACACTCTCTCTCCTCACACACTCTCTCTCTCTCTCCTCACACACACTCTCTCTCTCCTCTCTCTCTCCTCTCTCCTCACACACTCTCTCTCTCTCCTCTCTCTCACTCTCTCTCCCCCTCTCTCTCTCTCCCTCCTCTCTCCTCACACACACTCTCTCTCTCTCTCTCTCTCTCTCTCTCTCTCCTCCTTGTTAGTCCTGTGGGGCCCGGAGCTGAGAGTCAGTCCTCCGTCAGCCTCCGTCTCTCCTCCTCTCTCTTTGGGGAAAAGAAAAGAAAAAAGACCGTTTCCTCTCGGCGTCCTCTGAGGATTTTATTTATCCTCCTCCTCCGTCGCTCCGCTTCACTTTTAATAATAATACTTTTAATAAAACGCTTTCACGGAAAAAAAAAGACATTCATAAAATCAGAGAGAAAAGTGAATACAATCTGAAGAGGAGAAAAAAGTCGAGAAATAAACGGTCCCCTCTCCGTCAATTCTCCGCACGATCCAGCTTCTTCTTCTACTTGTGTAGTTTTTAAATACTTCTTCTACTGTCCTTTTGAAGCCTTTTTTCCTCCCGTGATTTCTATTTTTCCACATTTTCTTCTTCTTTTCTAGTTTTTTTTCTGCAATTTTTTGTCGTTTTTCCTGCAGTTTTTCTTCTTCTCCTCTTGTAGTTTTTATCCTCCTTCTCCCTGGCCTCGGGCAGATGTTTGGGATCCAGGACTCGCTGCCCCCCCGCGGCTCGGGCCTGAAGGAGGAGCCGCTGTCTGTGCGCTCCTGGATGAGCTCCTCCGGCCTGCTGGACGCTAACACCGCCGCGCAGAGGTACTGCCCCCGGGGATTCTGGGAGATGGAGTCCATCCGATCAGAGGGTCCGGGGACTCCGGGGGGGGGGGCGGGGGGAGAGAGACGGGCGGGAGACGAGAGAGAGACGGGAGGGAGACGGGGGAGAGACGGGAGGGAGACGGGGGAGAGATGGGGGAGAGACGGGAGGGAGACGGGGGAGAGACGGGAGGGAGACGGGGGAGAGACGGGAGGGAGACGGGAGAGAGACGGGAGGGAGACGGGGGAGAGACGGGAGGGAGACGGGAGAGACGGGGGAGAGACGGGAGGGAGACGGGGGAGAGACGGGAAATTATTTAGAGACAACAAATATATTTCTGTTTCTGGAGAATTTGTTAGACAGTTTTTAAAAACTCAGATTTATAAAGATGTTCTTTAAATCACATTTATTATATTGTTTAAGTTCCTCTGCAGAGCAGAGAGCAGATTCAAAATAATCTTGGACTTAAATCTAATTTTTAACATTTAACTTATTCTCTGAAGGGTTAGGGTTGGTCTCCAGATGTTAGGGTTGGTCTCCAGATGTTAGGGTTAGTCTCCAGATGTTAGGGTTGGTCTCACGATGTTAGGGTTAGTCTCCAGATGTTAGGGTTAGTCTCCCGATGTTAGGGTTGGTCTCCAGATGTTAGGGTTAGTCTCCAGATGTTAGGGTTAGTCTCCCGATGTTAGGGTTGGTCTCCAGATGTTAGGGTCAGTCTCCAGATGTTAGGGTTAGTCTCCAGATGTTAGGGTTGGTCTCCCGATGTTAGGGTTAGTCTCCAGATGTTAGGGTTAGTCTCCAGATGTTAGGGTTGGTCTCCAGATGTTAGGGTTGGTCTCCAGGTGTTAGGGTTGGTCTCCCGATGTTAGGGTTGGTCTCCAGATGTTAGGGTTGGTCTCCCGATGTTAGGGTTAGTCTCCAGATGTTAGGGTTAGTCTCCAGATGTTAGGGTTGGTCTCCAGATGTTAGGGTCGGTCTCCAGATGTTAGGGTCAGTCTCCCGATGTTAGGGTTAGTCTCCAGATGTTAGGGTTGGTCCCCGATGTTAGGGTTAGTCTCCAGATGTTAGGGTCGGTCTCCAGATGTTAGGGTTGGTCTCCAGATGTTAGGGTCGGTCTCCAGATGTTAGGGTCGGTCTCCCGATGTTAGGGTCGGTCTCCCGATGTTAGGGTCGGTCTCCCGATGTTAGGGTTGGTCTCCAGATGTTAGGGTTGGTCTCCAGATGTTAGGGTCGGTCTCCCGATGTTAGGGTCAGTCTCCCGATGTTAGGGTCGGTCTCCCGATGTTAGGGTTAGTCTCCAGATGTTAGGGTTGGTCTCCCGATGTTAGGGTTGGTCTCCAGATGTTAGGGTTGGTCTCCAGATGTTAGGGTTAGTCTCCCGATGTTAGGGTTGGTCTCCCGATGTTAGGGTTGGTCTCCCGATGTTAGGGTTAGTCTCCCGATGTTAGGGTTAGTCTCCCGATGTTAGGGTTGGTCTCCCGATGTTAGGGTTAGTCTCCCGATGTTAGGGTTGGTCTCCCGATGTTAGGGTTGGTCTCCCGATGTTAGGGTTGGTCTCCTGATGTTTCTCTATCCCTCGTGTTTCTGAGCTGAAGATAGTTTAGTAACTATAATAGGAGATAATGACGAGGTCAGAAATAGAGAATAAAGTGAAGAATGTATTTAAGATATCAAAGCTTAAACTGCAGCAACAATAAATGTTTTAAAGTGAAGGTCACGCAGCGAGCGCACAACGACATTAGTATTAATATATATACTAAGATATATTACTGTAAACGTTATATTTATAATAGCTCTGCAGATTAAATGTGAAATATAGATATATTAATATTATAAAGTTATAGTAAAGCTCATTTTAGAGATTTATAGAAAAGTCTAATTCTGAAATGTGAAATTAAAGTCAAAGTTATTTTAAATTAAAACTGGAATAAAAAGGTTAAAAATGAAAAGTCATTTTAAACGTAAGTTTCTGTTTGAATCAGATGTTATTCTTTTATATAAAACGCGCTGAATTATTATTAATAATCAAATCTATAAGTTATAATAACTGGTTTCTGATTGGTTCATAAATACTGAGTTAAATAAAAAACATTCAATTATAAATGTAGTATTTGTATTAATTATAAGAACGTAATGTTTTTATAAATCATATTTATTAAGAGATGAAGTTTAATATAAATGATTATATTATTATATTATAACACGTTTAACAGTTTAAATGCAATATGAACGTATCTCTATCCATCTATCTATCTATAGATCGATATATCATATTTTATAATGTGAGTTTGTTTCTGACAGATTTAATATATTAATATGAAGCGCGTCGGCGCAGAGAAAA
>NW_027262570.1:0-27177 GCF_902827115.2 Pseudochaenichthys georgianus
TGAAACACTTGGAAGCCTCCCTGTCACACCAGCTCCAAACCCTTGGGTCAGTCAGATGAGTCAAACGGCTTCACTTGGGCACAGGGGTCAGAAATATGACTCTCGTTACCACAGAGTGGGTTTGTTTGTTTTTTAAGGCTATCCATACTGCTATGCAGAGGATGCCTGCAGGTTGGCGAGCTGTGAAAAGCCCCTACCATTTTTAGTATAGGCCTGATGTCAGGGGCCTGTTACTGTCTACTACATATATTCACATTATATAGACCATGAGGCTGCACGGAGCTTAGGCTAAAAATACAACCATTCTGTTCTGCTCTAAAGATTCAATTTATAGATTCTATATCAAAATAGTTTGTTCTTATTGTTTCCAATGATAACGTCACCTTAAGTGGAGGAATGCAAACCTGTTTTCAAATGTAAGGTTTTGAATTTGTTTGACATTTCTCAGTAAAGACACCCTCAGACGCCCACTATCATTCATGCTATGCCTTCAGTGGTGACTCAGATGTTAAGGGGGTTGAAGCTGTTCCTCCCAAATCAGAGATGCTTTGTTTTTGTTTGTTTTGTTTTTTTTCAACAAAGGTGTGCATTTCCTGCATAATATATGGTTCTCACAATTGTTTTTGTTAGTTGCGCACAGCTGATACTGAGTTTTCTCGACTGATGGATTATGACCTCTACCATGCTTACATGGACTTCTATGTTTTATTTCATATCTAACTGAAGTAAGAGACAATAGAGAGAGCTGTGGACGAGAGAATAGAAAGAGAGAATAGAGAGAGAGAATAGAGAGAGATGTGGAAGAAAGAATAGAGAGATGAGGATAAGAGAGAGAATAGAAAGAGAGAATAGAGAGAGAGAATAGAGAGAGATGTGGAGGAGAGAATAGAGAGATGAGGATAAGAGAGGGATAGGAAAGAGAGAAGAGTTATTTGCAAGTTGCGTGCTGATACTGAGTTTTCTCGATGAATAGCTTATAGACGATACCATGTTTAAATAGACTCCTACGTTGTTATTACATTATGTGACATATGTAAGAAAAGGGAGGGGAGAGTCAATTATATTTGAGTAATTGATCTCATATTGAAACATTCATTTCTCAAACCTATGTTTATGGAAGAGGAAATGTACTTCTGATAAACTAATCTTTTATCAAACGGTAAATGGTGAATTAATATAATATTTAGAATAATTGAGAACGGGTTATATCCACAGGGACTAGCTCACATTTAACTTAAAATAACATTTCTCTGCTTTGGACTGATGAGTTTCTTTCTTATTTCTTGCATGTTAAATGACTAACACAAACCTTACATGTATGCATGTGCATGTGTCAGGAAGGCTCCCAAATAATTCTGAGGGGCCTATCGTATTTTTGTAATTGAATGATAATGTGCTAATCCATTACTTTGAGTTGTCTGCACCCAGGAAAACATCTCTATGAAGTGTTAACCCAATCACTAGGACAGCTCTGAAGGTCAAGGGTCAGAGAGAGAGGGTCACACCCTCTGGCTGCAGAGAGCACCCCCAGCCACGGGCAAGGAGGCACGAGGTCTTTCGAGATGAGAGGATTCTAATCTTCAACTTTCTGATGGGATGGGATGCTTCTTCATCTTTCTGCTCGGGGGGGGGGGGGGGGGGGGGGGCAAACAGACAACTCTGCAGGACGAGCGATGGCTTCAGAGGCTCCATGGTTCTTGGAAGGGCAGATTTCTTCCTAACCTCTCCCATCACGGGGGTGGCATCTGGATGTGCCACTTGGAATAGGCTCTGCTCTCAAGCAGATAGCAGAAGGAATGCAGGCAGATGAGCCTCTGGTTCACTGGGAGATCATAAAGTGCTCACTGAATGAGCCACAAAAGCAGAGCAATTGGGGGGTTTTGAAATATGGTGCTCTGGGGAAGAAGAGTTTTGAGCCAATCAGCACCTCAGTGCTAATCTACAGTATCAGGATGCCTTCACACACCAGACATTCTGTGTCATAAAGAGAGGAGGAGAACGAGTCAGGAGGACATGTTCTTCGAGCTCTTGTACAAAGATAACATTTGAATTGAATGACCAGATGATTACAGATGTACAATTAATGATTGTTTTTATATTTCCGATGAACAGATATGTGTTACATAGTGGTGACAAATATATTTTCTCAGATCAGATTACACTTTCACACTAAACAAATAAATTAATTGTCAGATCAGATTACACTTTCACACTAAACAAAATAAATTAATTGATATTTTCAGATTGATAATGTATTGAACAATAAGATATTTCTAATATTATAACAGACAATGTTACTATCCTTAATCATTACCAGGTAAAATGTACAACGAGGAAACCAGATTACCAGGTTCCCAATCCAGGTGCTACTGCATGCTACATTTAGATAGAAAAACAAATGTTCTATCCACTCCACTTAAATACTCAGCAGGTGATGTAGATTTTTCAAAAAGGCCTTAATTCACTCCTTTTAAACGAACTAAAACTAATTCTGCAGCAAGTTTAATGTTAGACTACGCACATGAACACAATATTAGCAACTGTTTGCTGTGCCAAAATATGCCAGAATCTATGCATTCTCCCATGTTTAGCCCAATTCCTTTCACGAAAGCTGGTTTAGTGAGCTGAACATAGCATCCAGAATTAGCGAGGAGGCTGAGGATTGGTACAACTTTTCCCCACAGACTCTGAGCAATCTTAACAGTACGAGGGCCTAGTCTCTCTCATTGTTGATACAGTAAATACAATTACCTGCCTGACGGTTTCAAACGAATAGATGTTTTGACTTTTCTTTCCTCAGGTTGTTGAAATAAAATGCCTAACTTTTCCTTTTCAGATTTTTGAACAAATGTATTTGAATAAAATGTATGTAGTAAAGTGCCTTACTCTTGAATAAGTGTATTGAAGTAAACGAAAAGTAATGCTAAAGATTGAGGACACTGTACCTTTACAGATTACAGATTGATCGATTCATCACTGTGAATTTATACCTTAACTGTGAATTTTTAACTGAATCCCTATTGATTCTGATTTTATACCTCAATTGGATTTCTTATAATCCTACATTCTAATTGTGTTTTAATAAGTAATTACCTTAAAGTAAATCTTTAAAGATGTAAGCTGAATTTGAATTTGTGTTTGATGAATGAGATTAACTGAGGGATAAATGATAAAAGATCTTGTTTTTTGAAACATATATTTTACTATTATATTTTTGTATTGCACATGTGTTATTATTGTGCTTTTTGACAAAAGAAATCAAACACTGAAGAAAGATGATTTTTCTATTATGGTTGTCTGTATCAACCATTGTGATTGGCTGTTCCAATCTTATTCTGCTTTTGATGTGATTAATGTAATGAGGAATCCACCCAACTCTGAGGACGTTTTATTTGATTCAAGTAGTGACTGAAAATATTCTTAGACTAATGTTAATTGGTTATCAATGAATTGATAAAAGCGTGGATCTGTGAGGGAAATATTTTGTTGTGTGTTTGTACCAAAAAGCATTTTGTGTTTCACATAGGTCTGCCATAACTTAGAGCAGGGGGTTAAAGGTTAAAGGGTTAAAGGTTCCGCTTTCCTGTTGGGGGACTGTGACTAACTGCCAGAGGACTTTAACAGACTGTCTTTGTCTCTGAATCCAGGTTCTTGTGATTATCGATCAGAAGACGCGCGAAATAGAGGCTCCTCCTTGATTATCTGTGTAGATTTGCGCTGTGTTTCTGTGTAATCTTCAGTGTTGGCTGGGGAATCACATGATGAAGTCGTGTGAGAACCCTGCCAATGCTCCCGGCCGTTGGCTCTCATTAAACTCAGTGTTTGATATAAAGCGGACTCCAGCCTCCATTCCTTCCATCTACATTGCTGAAAAGAAAATCTCTCTCACAAAGCCCATATCCATTATCCTGGTGATAATAAGGGTAGGCTACATCAGACTTGGTTTTTCTCAGATCCATGGCTAGTTTTCAACAGTCGTCTTGATGGGGTCCTTCGTTTTAGATGATTTGCTGAGTGGGGTGGGACTTATTGCGTTGAGTGGGGGGAGTCAGTGTAGAATTGAGAGTTTTTTAGAAAAAAGTTCTTTAAGCGTTGTAGCTTTTTCATCTCATCTCCAGCAATAGGTCATCATTTAAGAACAAGTAATAGTTTTGTCAAGATTCTACAGAAAAAAGTCAAAAAAAAAAAGTATAGTACGTCAGAAATATGTAAAAGTCATATAGTATGTTGAAAATCAAAAAAAGAAAACTCAATTCAATACAAATTAATGAATATTTTACCCTGTTCTAAAGTTTTGCACCCTTAAAGAAAAACCCCTTCCTTACCAACTACTTCATATTATACCCTTTGTTAAGTGTTGCGTACATCAGGGTGTATCTCAAAGTATCTTGGTAACATAAAATAACTAAAATATGTAAGTTTATCAGAAAAGAAAAAACCTTGTTTTATCTGAACAAGTGTTGCATACACCAAAGTGTGTTTAAAAGTATCTTAGTAACACAAGAAAAAGAGAAGAAAGCGTTAATGTTAACAAACACTGGATTGTTCCACTGAAATAATAAATAAATAATTTCAAAAAGTGCTCTTAAAAAGAACAAATGTATTCAGATAAAAGTATTTTGTTAGACTATTAAGTCCACGATGGTTATATTTAACCCCTAACCCATTTGTATTATATGTCTGTTGTCCTAATAAAGCCAGAGTCACCTGAATTAATTTTGTCTCCAGACCTTTTTTATTTTTTACATTTTGTAACAATCTTAAAACATTTGTGGTTTGACTCTTTTTTAAAAAAGTTATTTTTCATCTATCATTTTCAACCAAGCAGCAAGAGGTCAAATGTAAGAACAAGTAATAGTTTGTCACGATTTTATGGGAAATAGTCAGAGCGCGATGTCACATCTTAAAGACAGCTTGAACTGGATAAATGGTTAGTCTTTTTCAAACATACCGTATGCATGTTAGTATATCTGGCCCATCGATTTAGACCCTACTGCCCTAGACGCATGCCCTCAATAGGGTAGTCACGCTTTGGGAATAGGTGTTTCATTTCACAGATCCACCTTGATTGTTGTTGTGATGGCTGAAGGAAGATGACACCGTGTTTATGTATGACATGCAAAATATCTTGAAGTCCTACAAAAAAAAAAAAGGGTACAATGAGTACAACAGTTTTTCTTACAATGCATTTTATTGATATGTCACACCCATGTATAGAAAAAACATGTTACAAAAAGAAGTAAAATATAAAAACAGATCAAAAATAAAACATACTTTAACGAAAAAGTATCAAAATAAAATAAAAACTCTTCCTAATGCTGCCAGAAGGCCCAAGCTGCTCTTGTAATCTTCATTTGGGTTTCGTCGTTCTCTACCAGCTGTTCGTATAGTTTCTCGATTTTAGCCTCAAAGAGTCTGGTGTTTCTGAGGTTGTGCAGAATCGCCTCGGTAGCTCCAAAGACTCTCCTCTCTGACAGATGAAGGTGGTTCTGGTGCAGAGCGTCCCGAATGGCTGGAATGAAACGAACGGTCCACAGTCTCTTTACCACTTCATCATAGTGTCGATCCAAATAGTATTCATCGGTAGGGAATAAACACTCGTGCTGCCTCTGACTGGGGTGATCGACTTGACATCCGTTACATGTTTCCTTTCTGTAAAGGTACACGACTCTATCCAACAGATGAACTACAACCGCTTTTACCGTGTTCAGGAATGCCGATGTCCTAATACGTTCTGTAGCATCACCCTTGGGAGCATAAGGAAAGCATGGCGAATCAATGCCTACTGTTGTTGTTGATTCCTCTGGAGACTTGGATGGAGGTTGAGGCATATCCAGCCACCCCGTGATATCAATGTCAGCCATAGCGCTGTCCAGATCTGGTGTCCAAAATGTTGGTGAGGATAGCGGTCCTGTAGGCGTTTGATCTAGGCTGCAGATCGTGGTTTTTCTCAGATCCATGGTTGCTGCTCTCTAAAAATGTCCTTGCGGGGTCCTTACTTTTTAAATGATCTGCTGAGGTGGGTGGGACTTGTTATGTTGACTGGGGGGGGGGGCGGAGTCCTCTGCAAAAGTGAGGGTCTTTTTCACCAGTATAATGTCCATCGATGTCTGACTTTGTTTAAAAAGTTATTTAAGCTTTGTAGCTTTTCCATCAATCATTTCCATCCATGCAGTCAGAGGCACCCTCAAGGACGTTTGAAATACCCCGCAGGTAGAATTAAAATACTCCAAAACAAAATCATCAGAGGAGTCCTTACCCAACGTCACCAAACGGCTTGAGCGGTAATACCAACGCCCAGAGGGTCCGCTTTTAGTTTCCCAGACGGTGCCTGTCAGGACTCTTCTCCCCTCTGGTTGTGTGGGAATATCTCCTTCTTCTTCCTCCACATTGAGGGGTAAGGATGCAGGCTCTTCTTTAATCTCGCATGCTGTTTGTGTTTCTTTGTTTTTCTTTGCAAATATCTTGTACACCTCTGGTTCCACGATGGTTTCTTGATGCACTACTTCTTCCGATACAATGGTTGCTTGTAGATCTCGGGAAGACACCAGAGTTAACACAGCCCAATCTGTTGAGGTCAGTGTCGCTTTAACACTACGGGGTCCATACGTTTCTCCATTCTTCAGATTGTAGAAATGCAGTTCATTAGCCATATAGTTGAATATATAACCCCAAACATCGCCATTTTTTATAATCCATTCTTCGTGAAGTTCGTCGGCTGTAGGCGTCTGAACCCGGCATACAAACTGCATTCGTTTCTTGATTGGAGCACCCAACGGATGGCTGTAAGTTGTCACCGGTGTCTCGCTGATTAAATTCATATCAAGACGTCTCTTGGCCATTTTCTCTCGACTTGAAAAATATTTAAGAGTGACTAAAGACGATGGCTTTTTATTTAGACAGAGGGAGAGGGTGAGGGGCGGGGAAAGTGTGTGTGTGTGTGTGTGTGTGTGTGTGTGTGTGTGTGTGTGTGTGTGTGTGTGTGTGTGTGTTCCCCCTCCTCCACCATATGTTCTCTCCCCTCATGTCCTGTCATGTCCTGTTTGCAAAAACAGAGAGGTTTAAATATATGTTTTTAAGATGCCTTACTTTTGATTAATTTCATGTTATTTGCAAGTATTTGTAAGTTACATTCGATACTGTATACAGGATTAACCACACAGGAAGTGGTAAGGAGGCGGGACATATATCCTAGGCATATTAATTGATTGAAAACAACGGCATTTTATTTTTCTCATTTTTTTAATTTTAATTTATTTTTATTTTGAAAACCGGAAGCGGGGGCGGGACATCCGCCGGAAGCGGGGGCGGGACATCCGGTCGAACGAGGCGGGACTTCCGGTCGAACGAGGCAGGACTTCCGGTTTCAAAATAAAAATAAAAAGGTGGGACTTCCGGTCAAATAAGGCGGGACTTCCGGTCGAAAAGGGGCGGGGCGACCTGTCACTTTTTCTGCATACTAATGAGATTGAAGTGGCATTTGTATTACTACTACCTAGTTAGGATGCCACCTGGGCGCCTCCCTAGGGAGGTGTTCCAGGCACGTCCAGCTGGGAAGAGACCAAGGGGTAGACCTAGGACCAGGTGGAGGGATTATATCTCTTCGCTGGCCTGGGAGCGCCTTGGGATCCCCCAGTCAGAGCTGGTTGATGTCGCCAGGGAAAAGAAGGTTTGGGGCTCTCTGCTGGAACTGCTACCCCCGCGACCCAACCACGGATAAGCGGGAGAAGATGGATGGATGGACATTTGAAAACACCAATGTGTTTAATACTGGCAACTTCTAATTGTGGGAAAAACGAAAACGTTCAGTAGAGACGTCCCATAGAACATTTTGCGAAACACAATAGCCAGCATGTGTAGTTCTGGGGGGGCGTTCAATTCCAGTTTTGGATAGTCTGGCGTGGTTTCGTTCCATTTCACACAGCTGTTTGACGCTCTGCGTAACCTTACGGGGACTGTAGTCCTAAACGATAGCTGGGGATTATGGGTAGTGTAGTGTCTTCGGCCATCCTAAACTCAGAAATGTTGACAATCGCAATGATGCTCGAAATGTCCCTTATAGGCCTACGTCTGTTTCCGGTTACTTTTATTTTGAAATTCAGTTCCTGACGGACGCCAAACAAGCCCGAGATTATGGAATTAAACCAATAAATAAAAGCAAGGATAATTGTGTGTTATTGGTGAGTAAATAACAGTGTGTTATTTTGAAAAGAATAACGAATTAGAAGGAAAAAAATATTTAAAAATACAGATTTCCGTATTCTGAGGCTCTGAGCCCCATTTATTGTCTGAGCCCCATTTATTTTCCTCACAGACGGCAACAAAAGTCCGAAATTATACGATTTAAAATAAAAGCAATAATTGTGGCTTGATATTGAGTAAGAACATGTTTTTATGAACCACACAGCTTCCGGTCTCCCACGACCCGACCGGAGAAAAAGACGTGCTGCAGGCAGTAGAAATACATTGCTTTTAAAATCGTGCTGTGCAACACGAAAAAAAGGTGCAAATCGTGTTGGTGAACACGAATCAAAAGATTAAAAATCGTGTTGGTGAACACGAAATGCCGTGAGACTGGGTTGGTTACACTGATTATACAGTAAAGCCATCGAAAATAATATGATATAGTACAGTACAAGTAGCCTACTTCTGGGTCTCTGTGTTTCATTCAAGCTCGGCTCTGTGTGTGTGTGGCACGATCACATTTTGTGAGTGCGTGAGCGGTAACGTGGAATGTTGTTGTTAGCATCTGGTTAGTGTGGAAAATGTATGTAAGGTATTATACAGAAGAAGTGAGGCAGCATATTTTTGGTATATTCATTTTAATGTCACCCATATATAGGAGGTGTATTGCATCATGTTATCCCTAATATATGTGTGGGTTTATACATTCCTGTGTGTTAATAGTTGAAGGAACAAAAAGTACATTGTTCCTCTTAAATATAGAGAGGTTTTTTTATAGATTCCTGAAACAATGTTCCCTTTTTCTTAAAAGTAGATTAGCGCAATAGTCTTTTTCTTTCACTTTTATCCTTTTATCAAAAGGGTGTTTTTAGGCTATTTTTGAAGAAGGAAGATGCAGAATTACTTGTGAGTTCTGTTTTGAGTGAAAAGATTTGAGTGTTTTTCTTGGTTAAACCATTGATAGGCTTTGCAAATTGCGAGGAACATTTTCCCCAGATATAATGGTTAAATTCTTCTTAAATTAATGATGCGCATCCTGCAGGCCTTGAGAAGCTCTGTGGGTTAGCTGGGTTAGCTCCTGAGGGGGTCATGAGATGATGACTGATAAATTCCCAACACGTGTGGCTTTCATAGAGGGAAAACATATGGACTATTGTGTGATAAGCTACATAATAAGAATGTGTTTTGCTTCAAACTGAAACTGTTTGGTTCTCTGCTGGCCCGCGCTGATTCACTGTGAGACAGCGTCTTTGGTATCTCCCAAATGAAATGACCGGAAAAGACGACCAAGTTAACTCTGCCCCTTCCTTCTTGTGTTGGTATTGAGAGCTTGTTCAGCCTGTTGTTCTCTCTCTCTTCGCACGCTGCCCAGACAGGAGGATCACAGCGCGTGAATCAGGGCAGGAGTACTCCTTACGTTACTTATATGATTATTTATATTGTATAGTAATGTATTATATTGTATTGCATTATTACCTTGTTTAATTAAAACGGATTATTGTTTAACTGGTATCCTGGTGTCTTCTAATTTCCTCCCTGTTATGATTTCAAGCAGGACTCGCCAAAACGACACGCGGAGAGGAGTTGGGTTGTAAAAACCTCATTCTCCAACATTAGCTAGCTATGCTAACGGATATAAAGAGCTGTTTCTACACCAAGGTGGAGGAGAGTCCTCTCCTGTCAGACTGAGAGGATTGTATAACCTCAGCTCAGTGAGGTAAGGACTCTCTCAGTGTTTAGATAGTTCACTTTAGTGTAAGTTATCTCAGTGGGTCTCAAACGGTTTGGTCACCATTTATGTAAACAAGTATTTGCGAGGAACACATTTATATGATCATTATAGTTATTAAAAAAACAAGAGAATACATGAAAAACGGGTATGAAATACTATAGGACAGTAACACAAGAATACAGTTTAAAAGGGGAGTGATTAGTAAAATATCCATAAAGAAAAAGTAAGTCTGTGTACAGTTACTTGACATTACTAGTATTTTAGATAATAAGCAGAGTTGTGCAGCTCTGTTTATTGACCTTTCCAAAGCGTTTGACACCGTTGATCATCTCATCTTAAAGCAGAGGCTACTCGGTATTGGCCTATCCAGCCTTGCAGTGGGGTGGTTTGTGAACTACCTCTCTGAAAGGTCCCAATGTGTTCATTTTGATGGACTGTCTTCTGAGTGGTTAAACATTTCTAATGGTGTACCACAAGGTTCTGTTTTAGGACCACTTTTATTCTCCATATATATTAACAGCGTAGGTGATAATGTGGATGAAGCTACTTTACATTTTTATGCGGATGATACTGTGATGTATTGTGCAGGTCCCACCGTTAAGGAGGCTGTTGTTAAATTACAGGCTGTTTTTAACACTATTCAGACTCAGTTCTCTGAATTAAAGCTTCTTTTAAATGTGGATAAAACCAAGGTAATGCTCTTTTCAAAAGCAAAAAAGACACCAGAGCCTGTTTTAGATATTGTAACTACGCAAGGAACAAAACTTGAAGTTGTTGCCTGTTACAAATACCTTGGTATCTGGCTTGATGATTGTCTCTCTTTTAAACTTCATGTCAATAACCTGCTAAAAAAACTGAGGGTTAGGCTAGGGTTCTTTTTCAGAAACAAGTCCTGTTTCTCGCTTGAGGCCAGGAAAAGGCTAGTCACTGTGACCTTTTTACCTGTGCTGGACTATGGGGATCTGGTCTATATGAATGCACCTGCCAATTGCCTGGTCAAGTTAGATGCTGCGTATCACAGTGCACTGAGATTTGTGACAAACTGTAAAGCATTAACCCATCACTGTACCCTGTATGCAAGGGCTGGTTTGCTTTCACTAACTGTACGGAAGCTCAGTCACTGGTACATTTTTATATACAAAGCCATGCTAGGGAAACTTCCATCTTATATCTGCTCCCTGATCTCACGGAAAATTGTAAGTGGCTACTGCCTGAGATCGAATGCTGTGGTTTTATTAAATGTCCCAACTGCTAGGACTGTCTTAGGGAAGACAGCTTTTAGATGCGCAGCTCCTCTGTCTTGGAATAGTCTGCAAATTAAATGGAAACTGAACAATCTGGTGCCACTAAATGTTTTTAAAGCTCGGTTGGATGCTAGTCAATCAGAAGCTATTGGTACCTGTTTATGTGGATAATTATGTAAATGATGCTGGATGCTGTCCTTTTGTTGTTCTGTTTATGCTTTTATGTTTCATGTGGAACTACTTGAACAGGTCTCCCTTGGAAAAGAGATCAATGATCTCAATGGGATTTTATCTGTATAAATAAAGGTTTGAAATGAAATGAAATGAGTTCTGTTTCATATGGATGCTGAGAGATGTAGGCTATCCATAGATCTCTTCATTTTGCTCTCAAAGTGCACCAGATTGATGCATTTAACTTCAATATTTTAAAAATAATCTTCCCAGGGGAGCATGCCCCCAGACCCTCCTAGAGGAGGTTAGGTCCACCCCCACCTAAAATATGTTCACATGGATAGGATACTAAATACATTTTCACACTTTTTATATGGTGGCCTATGTCCATATGTTTCTGTTTTGGTGGTCGTGCCACAACCGTGCATGCATGCATGCACAGGTCATAGGTGCGCTAGAAAATAGCACAACACCCCTGCAATGTGTGTGAAAGACAACAGACTTTACAGCATGTTTTTTGAAATTGAAGTTGCGTTGGTGTTTGTGTGTTGGTTGTTGACGGCAGTGTGTGCCCCCCCTTGGTAAATTATTGCCCCCCCATTCGATTTGTTCTAGAGCCGACCCTGAGCGGAGGTGAGTTGGCGGAAAACGGAAAGTAGGTCAACCACGCCCAGCCAGGAAGACAGACAAACAGATAGACAAACAAACAGAAAAAAGGAGAAGGAGATACCGCAATTCCTCACAGTAAGCTGCGCATGGCTTCCCTCCACAAAAAAGCAATGAGATTTCTCCATAGGATTTTAGAAAATAGCTCAAAATAAGATCTGTGGGAAACGTACCTGTTAGATAAATGCACGTTTTGTTCAGCTGGATAATATCCACATGTCTACCCTACTTTTATAATTTTTGAATCATAAATCCATCATTTAGATTTATGATAGACTTTTGAAACTACAAGAAGATAAGGAGGACTTTTACAAAAAAGTAATAGAGATTTTTGTCCAGTAGGATAGGCAAATGGACTTCATCTTCAAGTCAAGGTAAGACCGCAATTTTATTGAAAATGGGATCTTACTAAGAGAGAACAATTCAATATTTAAATGATAAAATTACATTTTTTGGGTATCCTTCTGTTGAACTGTCTGTTTAAAATTAATTGAAGCATCAGACTAAAAAAGTTTTTGAAAATAATATTATATTTTGATTTAGGTCAAAATATAATATTTGTAAACCTGAAGAGTCAGTGCCAGTGCCTCACCACCCATGAACCTCACTGCAGAAGCTTATATATAGACATCTGAGTTTGTTGTGCCCCACCACTTGTGTACATATAGAAACGCCACTGCCAAGACACCATCCTTTCCTAAATCAACCCCTTAGTCCAGTGCTCAACAGCTGAAGGTGCCAGCCTTCGCACAGCTCATCTTTCTCCAGTTAGAAACAAGTCCAGGTACATTGCTCTGGTTGGGTAGACCAGTCCAAAATCATCAATAACCAAAGAATAAAACATTACGAAACGGAAAAACATACCACATTTATTTTTGTTTTTCATTCAAATGTTTTTTTTTTTACTTTACTTTAATTTACTTTACCGAGTCATAATGAAAAGCGACATCATGTTTTAAGACATACTATAATTAGGTAGAAGATCATTTAAATGGACATAAAACAACATCTGTTGTTTTGTTTGATTTAGTCAGGATAATCATAATGACTCACCATATATCCATCCGATTGCTATTGACTGAAACACTGAAAGAAGAAGAAGATTGCTGCCACTACAAACGTAATGGTCAAAAAGTTGAAGGAAATATAAGCCTCCCTGCAGGAAGACAGAAGGTGGATTGTTAACGCACATTAAGCACAAACATAACTTATCAAGCTTAATGTTCAGATGCCAAAAAATGTTTTCTGATTAAATATATATGACTGATCCAAGTCAGTGTCCAGGAGAGTTTCATTTCGCCCATTTCTTTCCACTTTTATTCATTGTGAACACACCCCAGACACAAGTTCTCACCTCTGTCACGAGGAGGAGGCCGAGAAAGAAGCAAATGGTGCAGAGACAAAGCAGCAACAACTCTCGACGGTAAGCTCTTCGAAACACGGTGGGGAACATGTCTGTCACGGAGGTCATCAGGCACTCCAGACTCACAAACTAGAGACACAGAGCACACAAAAAGCTGCAACCAACAACTGTTTTAATAATAAAACTAATTAGAGGATGTAATACTATCTCACCTGTGTGTCTGCGCCCAACAAGATGACCATGACGAAGAAACATATAGACCACAGCTGAGGGAACGGCATCATGGCCATTGCACGTGGATAAGCAATAAATGCCAAGCCGGGTCCTGTAATTGAGAACAAAGAGAGGAATTGTGAATAAATTAAGAATCATTTTACATAGACAATATTCCTCCTATTGTGTAATCACACAGAAGATAAAATATGATCAGTTACTATTTTCTTCAAGCCTCCACTTGTGGAGTGTGGACCGCTATTTCCTGCTGATTTTGGTATCTTGTTAATTACAGCAAACTCAGATGTGAGGGAAAATGATGAAAAAAGCATCCATATGTTCCAAATGTCTTCACAAACAACCACTTAGATCTCAACCCTGTCTATATAACTCATTTTAGATGGTAATGTAATGTACTGTAACAGAGGTGCTGTATTGGGGATCTTACCAGAAGCTGCCACTTCAGATATTGGCACTCCTTGTTCGTAGGACATGAAGCCCAAAACTGAAAAGATTGCAAACCCTGCCACAAAGCTTGACGCGCCGTTCACCAAACACAGAACAAACGTGTCCCTGGGAAAAACAACAAAACAAAAAAGTATTTAGATAATGATTGACTCTTTGGTAATTTAGTTTTCTGTTTTATAACTAATGGAATTGTGACATAGTGTCACAATGAGAAGAAAACAATAGAGCATGATCTAAAAATCAATAGCGAGCTAAGACAATAAATATTGTTTGGGAAGAAAATTATTCTGTCTTTGTGCGATAATATAACAGATATTCAAATGCATTAATATACAGGAGTGAAATGTAATCGGTTTACCGAGATGCCTTATATTTCTTCAAACCAAAGGTATGCCAGCATTACAAATCACCATAACATGTCTACACTTACTGAAAAACTGAAACGTTGACTTTAATTAACTCTATTATATAAACAAATGATAACATAATTGTATTAGGTTAGTTGAATTGTATTACGTTTAACCTTATATTTCGATTTAAACTTAATGTTATTGCTTTCACCTAACCTAATACAATTATGTGTAGTTTGCTGACATAATACATTTAGTTAAAGTCAATGTTATGTCAATGGAGCAGACGTTTTTAGGTCATGATAGTAGGTTTGACAAAAAAAAAGTAAATAACTGCTGCAATCTCAGGCCGCCTGAGTCAGGCCTCATATTAGTCATGCGTTAAAAAAACAACAAGCAGCAGAAACACAGAGAGCACTTACTTGTAACAATCATTGTTATACTGATTGTAACTGCCTAGAGCTGTCAAACTCCCCTGACAAATCCCAAAAGAGAAAAGAACTTGTGAACCTGCATCCATCCAAACCTGTAAAAGCGGAAGCACAAGTTGTGAGATTGAAGTACTTTAAAGTATTTGTGGGAGGCCACTGAGCTTTCCTTAAAGGTGGGGTAGGTGAGTTTGAGAAACCGGCTCGAGATACACTTTTTGTTATATTCCATGGAATGCTCTAAACATTCGGATAGCAATGAATATCTTAAGTGCTTTGACAAAAAATCCATACAAATATTTCATCTGTGGAATCCGTAGTACTGTAAAAAGCACGACCAATCATTTTAGCCGGCCCGGCTAAAATAACTGGATGGCCGGATTTTTTCCGGCTGTGTATTTTCAAATTCTAGTGCACTCGAGCTGGTTTCTCCAAAATTACCTACCCCACCTTTAAGTGTAATGCTTGACTTGAAGTAATTACTTACTTGAGGGTCCACCAACCTTTTGGGGTCTGGATACAGGTAGAAAGTAATGCCATCAATAGCTCCTGGTAAAGTGAGTCCACGAGCCAACAAAACCACCAGCATCAGGTACGGAAAAGTGGCTGTGAAGTAGACTACCTGTCAACATGAGACAAAGGCAGGTTTATCATTTAAATAGTGTTTTTAATGAAAATTGATTATTTGAAACAATCCAGAAGATGCAACAGGACAGCTACCTAACAAACATGAGTCACATAAAAGAAACATGTAAAAGATCTAGGATACATTTGTCGTATATTATTTCCTGAATGTGCAATGGACACACAATCTGACACACATAAAACCTCTCCCTGTTATAGCTTACGTTTCAAACAAAGACACCAAACCACCACCAGTATGCTTTGTGTGTTTAATTTTTTTAAGGATTTGTCTTTTTGTTTGTAACCTGTATGCAGTTGGGATTGTTTCTGTTACATTTTGGGGCTTTCTGTCAGTGTTTTTTGGTAGTTTGTGGATAACATGGAGCAAATGTGGTTATATAGTTTGAAGCCTTTTCCACCTGTTCTCTCTATTTGTTTATGTTGTTAGTCCGAATGTAACTGTTAGTGGCTGACACAGCATAAGTGGTTAGGAAACACAACAATATGAAGAGGGATTTTTTGGTAATATAGAATGGAGCTCCAGGGTCTGCTTTACATCCACACACGCGACCATGTTTGCTGTCCAAACTTCTCCTCTGTTACAGGGTTGGTACAGTTCACATTTGAACCAATACCTGCACCTGATATCCTGTATCAGTAACTGTGAGGGAATATTTCTGTCTTTACTCCTAGATATTTAACCTTTTGCCCTTTGACGTTTAGGACCAACCCTGGCTCTGTTATCTCCTGTAAGGAATGTGCTAATGCAGTCATATGTTGATATTTCTCAGTATATGACCAGTCAACTCTGGGTCACAAATGGTTTATGGGTGAGAACGCTGGCTTTGAGGCCATTAAGTCAAATCAAATCAAGTTTTATTTATATAGCACATTTATAAACGATTTTTGGTCGAGCCAAAGTGCTGTACATATAATAAAAATAGCCTACAGTAGAGACACTTTACAGCAAATACAACAGCACAGATTGTTCAGAATATCAGTATGAGAAAAACGACACCCTCTATCCTTAGACCCTCACATTGTACAAGGAAAAACTTCCAGAGAAAACCCACAGTTTTAAGGGGAAAAATGGGAGAAACCTCAGGGAGAGCAACATTAAGGGTCAGACGCAAGTGATTCAGTGGGCCCAGCTGTTTAGATTGTCTGCCCCAATATGTGGATTAACTCTCTGTAAACTAGTTAAAAGGTCTATCGAGAGAGAGGCTGGGAAGAATTGATGTGGCAACCCACCTGTGCAGTCAGAACCTCTGGCTGCTGTGACTTGTGATGTGAAATTCTCCGGCCGATACTTGTAATAAACTACCAGTGTTTGCTCCAACTCTCCTCGTGTCTATCTGAGTCCTGACTCTCCATTGCTGCAGAAGTTTCCCTTACAGTAACAAACTGTAACTTTAAAGAAAAAAATCTGATCCAAATCTAAAATTCTCAATTTCAACGTACATTTTTTAGATGACTTTAAAAGCCCGTCCATGCTGTATCTCCCTCTCTTCTCGAGAAGCCTTCCTTACAATACAAAATAAATATATATGAATTCAGGTTCTGCTTAAGTATACTATTACCCCTGTTATATCTTTAAAAATGCTGAGCAGGTCCCATCCTCTTCGATTTTGAATTTCCAATGTGTTTATCCCCCATTATCATCAAAACACCAAATGAGGGTGTTTTAATACGTTATATATGTATGGATTATTTTTCTTGTATCATTATTTTAAACATATAACCCATAGATGTGTAAAAGCTGCAACAGAGGGAATGTGATCCCAAAGGTTTCAACAGAATTCTCACTGAAATCTAATAAACACACACAAAATCCAACATCATCTTCTAAAGAAAGGGTTTTCTTCACCTTCCCAGTAGATTTCACTCCTTTCCAAACACAGAAGTAGCACAGGGTCCACGCCAGTAAGAGACATAAGGCCAGATCCCATCTCAGGCTGCCAATCTCCTCAATCCCGTTAGATATTCCCAGCACTCGTCTCCTGAAAAGAAACACATAATGTTGATGAAACAGGGCCCAGGAAAAACAGTTGTGGAGAACCTTTTTCAAGGCAAATAATAATGTTACGTAAGATAATGAAGTCTATAAATGTGACTGATCAGTGTTGTAACTATATTGCAAAACATTCATATGAAAACAAGCAAATGTATTTAGTCATGGGGAAATGGATATAAGCAATAGAGTTGTTTCTGGAAACACTTAAAACAATAGTGATGCAACTTCACCTAAGTGATGCCTTGCAGACATAATATATTAACCCTGTAAAAATGAATGAATGATTTGTTTGATTTTGTGTCACATTTTCAAATCTGGCTGGGGTGTGAATACATTTTTACATTCTATAATTTTCAGCTCAACATGTGACATGAAAGAAAGACGGAAAAGGGTTTTATTGGCTCTGAAGCTGGCCAGCAAGTGTAGAGTGTCAAACAGAGTTTCAAACAGCATCACTCGACCTCATTAATCATGGATTTATTTCTGGGAAACCGTGAAAAACGTATAGCAAAACGTTGTTCTCCCTTTGATGTATGCTTTGACATTAATTTAAAAAAAAGAAATGGTTTTATAGTAAGTCAAAATGGCGCCTTTTTTATCGCCTGAACAACATTCATAGTGCATTGAATGTCCTACATCTTATCTATTTAGAAAGTGTGAGGGAATAATTTTGGCTTTACTTAAAGGTCACATGTCATGGCCATTTCCACTGATCATAATGCCATTGTTGAGATCTACTAAAATAGATTTATACTGTGCAATTTTCCAAACTCACATTGGTTTCGCATACAGCATCTCTGTAAAGTATGTGTATTCACTCTCTCCACTAAACGGCTCGTTGCAGCTCTTGCCCCCCCCTCCCTGTGAGCCCAGTGTGCTCCGATTGGTCGGCACCAGTCGGGACGTTGTGAATCGCGCTGAGCTCCGTGGAGGTGTGATTTCCTTGTTTAGCGATACACAGCCAAACTCACCTTGAGCACACACAAAGTCACAGCCGAAGTAAAAACAATAAGTGTGGCTTGATATTGAGTAAGAAAAAGGTCGATAAACGCTGTGAGAATGGGTCTGCAGAGAGAATTTCGCCGCGATCCCAACTGTCTGTTATCAGCCTGCAGCCAGGGAGGAGAAATCAGCAGAGCTGCATGCACTGAGTGTGTGAGGAAATCCGTGGATTGATCAATTTGGACCAATCAGCGGGGGCTTAACGTAACGGCTCCGCGGACGTAACGTAACGGCTCCACGGATTGGTCCATTTCGTTCAGGGGACGACATGACATCATGATGTACCCGGAAGAATCAAATAGACAGTGACGTATATCCAAAGAGGCGTTTTGGGGAGGTATTTTCTGTGTTAGAGTTTTACTCCCTATATGGTGTACTTTGAGGGTTTTGACTCTGCAGACCGTTTACATGCATAAAAACCTTCATAACACACAAGGAGACGGGCAATAACCGGAAAAGCACGACATGTCACCTTTAAGATATTTGACCTTTCGGCCTGTTGACATTTTACGACCGAACCCTAAGTCTGTTATCTGTCTTAAGGAATGGGAAGTCTCAGCTATTGCTGCCATTATCAGTTTTATGACCGGTCAACTCTCGGTCACAAGAGCCATAGAGTCAGATAAAGTGATTCAGTGCATCCAGGTGTTCACAGATGCCTTCCCCAATATGTGGGTTGACTCCCTGTAAACTGGTTAAAAGGTCTGCCAAGATGAGAGGCTGATTCAGATTTGACATGGCAAACCACCCGTGCAGTCAGAACCTTTGACTGTGTGACTTGTGATGTGAATTTCTCCGGCCGATGCTTGTAATAAACTGCCAGTGTTTGACATCAGAACTCCTGCTCGTCCCGTGTCTCTCTGAGTCCTGACTCTCCATTGCAACAGAAGTTTCCCTTACAGAAAGGTTGTCCATGACTCTGCAAAAACAATTCTTCACACCCTGTTTCTGTGTCTGCTGCCAAATTCAGTTGTATGTAACAGCCCAATTCTTTGTGGAAATAAAAGTCTGGTTATAGGTTGCAAAGGATACTAAAGAGAATATATTATAGCTTGGAAACTTGAAACTTTGTATAAAAATAAGTAAAATATTGTTTCTTGAAATTTAAATTCAACATGACAGCCAAAAAACCCAATGTCGCGCCTGTCTTAACTTAAAAGTAGCTGTCACAGTGAAAGAAAAGTTTGTTCTTGAAACATGAAGCAAGACTAAAGCCATGCCAGCCTCTCTCTGATGCTGTACTTTCAGCTTACACAATGTAAACTTACTTTAATGCCAAGACACTTATACGCAAACCACATTTTGACACTCAAAATGTTTCATGTTACCGTGCTTAAATCTGGTAATTAGAAATGAACACAAAGTACAGAAGTGGCTGATGGGAATGTAGTTTTTCTTGTAACAAGTCATCAATTGACATACAGGATACAATCTAAATAGATAAATGAAAAGTTAGGCACCACCGTTTTTAAATGTCATTCTGAGGGCATACACTTCTTATGGACACACTCCTGTGTTTGATTTACAGTAAAATATTTGTTGACATTTTGACTAACCGCGACACTTAATTTTTAAATAGTACATAGTAGGCTCATTTTAAGGTTCACACTTGTATTTTTGGTGCATGTTTACATATACAGTATATATATATTTTTCATGCTATGTGTCTGAACATACCTGTATTCACCCACTGTCTGAAAGGCTTAGTTTTAGTGCCTGTCTCTTTAAGCCCCCTACTGAGAAGCTCATTACAGCCGGGCAATGAGCACAGCAGTGGCACTTTCTAGATTTTGTGAAGTTGTTACATAACCACTTTGGGGATGTTTGCATTTTCTCAGTAGATTGGGCATGTTTGATACTCTTACATACCCTAGGGACCAGAGGGTACAATGGTTGGACATTTACTACCGGCCGCGGTATGCCTAGTGTACAGGGTCCATATAACCGACTTAATGCATAGCGGGAAGTCGGTTATATAGACATCAACAGAATAAGTGTTTAACGGTGATTTAAACTAGTTTATGCGGGGAAAAGAGTGCTCAAAATCGGATTCAACAGGCCATCCACACCGACTCCCATTAAAAGTGATTGAAATGTACAGGAATCTGTCCATTTCAATCACATTTGATGACCCGTCCAGGGTGACTTTCTTCCCCAGGAATTAGTGTCTGAAAGCTGGCTAACATTACTTTAAATACAGTGTGCACATGGCTTTATTACCCATGAAATAGTGTGTGAAAGCTGGGTGACTTTGATGTGAATTTAAGGAAGATATGGCCATTTCATCCACACCTCACGACTCCCATTAAAAGTGATTGAAATGTACAGGAATCTGTCCATTTCAATCACATTTGATGACCCGTCCAGGGTGACTTTCTTCCCCAGGAATTAGTGTCTGAAAGCTGGCTAACATTACTTTAAATACAGTGTGCACATGGCTTTATTACCCATGAAATAGTGTGTGAAAGCTGGGTGAGTTTGATGTGAATTTAAGGAAGATATGGCCATTTCATCCACACCTCACGACTCCCATTAAAAGTGATTGAAATGTACAGGAATCTGTCCATTTCAATCACATTTGATGACCCGTCCAGGGTGACTTTCTTCCCCAGGAATTAGTGTCTGAAAGCTGGCTAACATTACTTTAAATACAGTGTGCACATGGCTTTATTACCCATGAAATAGTGTGTGAAAGCTGGGTGAGTTTGATGTGAATTTAGGGAGGGAGAGCAGCAGCAGCAGCCGCCGCAGCAGCAGCAGCAGCAGGCTGTGACCCTGGCGGAAATACATTGATTGTTTTAGCCAGGAATAAGTGTTTAGAAGGCGGGTAAAGTGTTCCTGCAGCTCCTCCATGACGGTAATAATGATTAGAAATCATTTACAGGGCAGAAAGCTGTTTTTAAAAGTGAAAAAACGATTTGAAACCGTTTGAAATGACTGGCGGGTGCTGATGGAAAGCAGGCGGAAATAAATGGATTGTTTACCCAGGAAAAGGTGTTTAAAAGGCGGGTAAAGTGTCCCTGCAGCTCCTCCATGACGGTAATAATGATTAGAAATCATTTACAGGGCAGAAAACTGTTTTTAAAAGTGAAAAAACGATTTGAAACCGTTTGAAATGACTGGCGGGTGCTGATGGAAAGCAGGCGGAAATACATGGATTGTTTACCCAGGAAAAGGTGTTTAAAAGGCGGGTAAAGTGTCCCTGCAGCTCCTCCATGACGGTAATAATGATTAGAAATCATTTACAGGGCAGAAAGCTGTTTTTAAAAGTGAAAAAACGATTTGAAACCGTTTGAAATGACTGGCGGGTGCTGATGGAAAGCAGGCGGAAATACATGGATTGTTTACCCAGGAAAAGGTGTTTAAAAGGCGGGTAAAGTGTTCCTGCAGCCCTTTAAATACAGTGTGCACATGGCTTTATTACCCATGAAATAGTGTGTGAAAGATGGGTAAATTTGCTGTGAATTTAAGGGAGATATGGCCCTTTCAAACAGGGAGATGTACAGGCCTTTATTACCCACGAATTAGTGTCTGAAAGCTGGCTAACATTACTTTAAATACATGGTGCACATGGCTCTGTTACCCATGAAATAGTGTGTGAAAGCTGGGTGAGTTTGATGTGAATTTAAGGAAGATATGGCCATTTCATCCACACCTCACGACTCCCATTCAAAGTGATTGAAATGTACAGCACTCTGTACATTTCAATCACATTTCCCGACCCGACCAGGGTGACTTTCTTCCCCACGAATTAGTGTCTGAAAGCTGGCTAACATTACTTTAAATGCATGGTGCACATGGCTCTGTTACCCATGAATTAGTGTGTGAAAGATGGGTGAGTTTGATGTGAATTTAAGGGAGATATGGCCATTTCATCCACACCTCACGACTCCCATTAAAAGTGATTGAAATGTACAGGAATCTGTCCATTTCAATCACATTTGATGACCCGTCCAGGGTGACTTTCTTCCCCACGAATTAGTGTCTGAAAGCTGGCTAACATTACTTTAAATGCATGGTGCACATGGCTCTGTTACCCATGAATTAGTGTGTGAAAGATGGGTGAGTTTGATGTGAATTTAAGGGAGATATGGCCATTTCATCCACACCTCACGACTCCCATTAAAAGTGATTGAAATGTACAGGAATCTGTCCATTTCAATCACATTTGATGACCCGTCCAGGGTGACTTTCTTCCCCAGGAATTAGTGTCTGAAAGCTGGCTAACATTACTTTAAATGCATGGTGCACATGGCTCTGTTACCCATGAATTAGTGTGTGAAAGATGGGTGAGTTTGATGTGAATTTAAGGGAGATATGGCCATTTCATCCACACCTCACGACTCCCATTAAAAGTGATTGAAATGTACAGGAATCTGTCCATTTCAATCACATTTGATGACCCGTCCAGGGTGACTTTCTTCCCCACGAATTAGTGTCTGAAAGCTGGCTAACATTACTTTAAATGCATGGACGCAGCAGCCCCAGCATCTCTCCCTGACATGAGCAAACAGGTTATTTCAGACTTCCATGACATACCCCGGGGAAAAGCACCTCTCTGTGGCCGCTCCAAGACCCCCAAAACACGGACTGAGGAGCTCCAGGATCCCTCCCATGTACCTCCAGAACCTCGAGCACCTTGGGTCCCCGGGCCCCCGAACTTAAGCACTCCCCCACGGACTAAACCAAGATGATCACACCCTCAAGAATCTCGTGCCCCTGGGAATCTTAAAGGGGGGTCTACTTTGCGGTGCTTTACCGTCCGCCCATCGGCACCCATAGTCGGCCTTCTTCACAGCAGCAGCACCCAACCTCCATTTTCGGATACAATTTATCCATTTTCACCCTTTTCTCTGGTTCTTCCAAAAGTTGACTTAAACTTGTTCCCACCCTGGAGAAAGGTATGGGGAGTTGTCAGGGGACTCTACCCGCCTTATGGAACACTATTTTGGGGTACTTTTTTCCCATTTCACCCCTTTTTTCTGGTTCTCTGGTTGTGGCGGCCTCGCCCTGGCCGTCCACCCTCTGGGTACCTGACTCCCCTGCCTCCTCCGGGGGGCAGTTGAGAGGGGTTCAATGCCTCCCCGGAGGATACTGTTATCCCGGCAACCCGCCAGCAGATGAAAAGACCCACCCCTCCGCCTCTCCACCTCTTCTGAGGGACGAGGGAACCGCGCGGGGGTCTGCTGGAGGCTACTGCCGGGTGCTCCGTCCTGCGCCTCACCGGTACCCTGACTCCAGCGCGGTGTGGCGGCCTCGCCCTGGCCGTCCACCCTCTGGGTACCTGACTCCCCTGCCTCCTCCGGGGGGCAGTTGAGAAGGGTTCAATGCCTCCCCGGAGGATACTGTTATCCCGGCAACCCGCCAGCAGATGAAAAGACCCACCCCTCCGCCTCTCCACCTCTTCTGAGGGACGAGGGAACCGCGCGGGGGTCTGCTGGAGGCTACTGCCGGGTGCTCCGTCCTGCGCCTCACCGGTACCCTGACTCCAGCGCGGTGTGGCGGCCTCGCCCTGGCCGTCCACCCTCTGGGTACCTGACTCCCCTGCCTCCTCCGGGGGGCAGTTGAGAAGGGTTCAATGCCTCCCCGGAGGATACTGTTATCCCGGCAACCCGCCAGCAGATGAAAAGACCCACCCCTCCGCCTCTCCACCTCTTCTGAGGGATGAGGGAACCGCGCAGGGGTCTGCTGGAGGCTACTGCCGGGTGCTCCGTCCTGCGCCTCACCGGGACCCTGACTCCAGCGCGGTGTGGCGGCCTCGCCCTGGCCGTCCACCGTGCGCCCTCTGGGTCGTACCCGAAACTGTCGGGTATCCTTTGGGAGAATCAGACTCTGGAGGAACGTGAGGGGAGATTACAGGGATCTCTGCCCGCCTAACGAGTGCCTAAATGGGACACCGCACCATGATGCAAATGAAAACAAACACAGATTTGAAAATAAGCTGAGTGCGTCTTTCGTGAGTCTTTTCACGCTTCCTTCTTTTTTACCCACGATTCTGGTGACATTTTCCGGTACCGAAATGCTCAAGAATACAGGTCGGATGGCGGTCCGTTGTCCGATCTGCAATAGCTCCTACCGTGCCCTGAGCAAGCACCTACAGAGGAACCATGGTGTGCGTAACTTGGATGAAAGAAAAATTCTGCTGTTGTTGGCCAACGGACGGACCAACATTAGGCTCCATCCCTGTACCATTCTGGGATGCGAGTACCACGGCACAAGGCTGGATCGCCACTTGGCCAGAGACCATGTTGAGCTGGCCCGGGAGGAACTACATGTGGTTCAAAATCAAATGAAAATGACAGTGGCCAAGAAGGAGCTTTATGAACTCCGAATGACAAACCCCACAATAGAAATGATTACCACTTGGGCTGTTGACACGGTGGCAGACGACGATATACTGTCACAACCTCCACCCTTGTCCCCGGTGAATGAATGTGACAACCCGGACTGCAAAGAATGGAGGCTGGAGGCTAACGCAGTGAGGGCTCAGCGGGACATATATGCTGCTGAGGTGAAATCCCTGCGCTGCAAGTTGCAGCAGAGGATAAAGGACAAGCGACAGAGGATGGATCAGCGGGCCGGGGACATGCCCGCGTTCGATGGGGAGGAACGAGAGCGGGTCATTCTGAAGAAACGACCCCGACCAGAGTCGACACCAACGAGGCTGTCCAAGTCGAAAGGTCCCTCCTGCAGCAAGTCTCCCATTCCTGCCTGCAGCACGTCTCCCATTCCCGCCTGCAGCACGTCTCCCATTCCCGCCTGCAGCAAGTCCCCCACTGGCTCTCACACCCATTCACCCAGCTCCTCAGAGCCTGCATCCATCCATACCGAGGCCTCGTCAACCTCCCCTCCCATAAATTCCCCCTGGTTCCGGGGCAGGGGCCGGGGAAATATAATGCGGGACATAACATTCCCACGGATCATGGGTAAGTGTTTTGGCTATGTGACACATGCAGTTTCTGTAACACATCATGTGTTGTCATTAAAGTACTGTTTATATTTCACAGAGGAGTATCTGCAAGGATACCGGGAGCATTATGCAGGTATCGACCCACCAGTGAGGCTCCAGGAAAACACAGTCTCCAAACTAAGCAGAGTGAAGTCGTTCCTCAGTTTCATGGCACACGGTTTCAATCGCCTGTCTGACTGGCTCTTTTTGAGGGATCTCAAGAGGATACGCGGGTGGTCCCGGAGCCTGATGAAGTCAAGCCTTCAGGTCACGACCTCCGACTTCTACATCAAGAATATATCACACTTTCTCAAGTACATGGCCGACACACCGTGCAAGGGGAGCAGGCTCAGCCAAACGGACATGATTTTAATCAAACGGGAAGTAGTTGCCATCCTGAAGTCCCTGAAGAGAAAAGTACTTATCCACCAGATGCAAGTGAAGCGTGACAAGATGGAAGGTCTGCCGAGCCACAACGACCTAATGACATGCTTGACTTCGACCACCACTCGCATCCCTCGGCTCCTGGATGTGATGGCCAGCAATCCGACTACCGCGACCCGGACACTGCTCTATGGGTATATGACTCTTCATTGGAGCTGCATTTATGGCCACCGTCCGGGGGTCTACTCCAACATGACCAACGCCGAGGTCCGAAAGGCGGATACAACTGGCACTGCCTTCGGCTACCTGGTTCATGTGAGTGCTATTAATCAATGTATTTATTCTGGCAGTTATATGCATGATTGACATTGTATTGACACTCTCTATCTCTGTCATAACAGGTAAGTAACCACAAGACGGCCAACGCGTTCGGGGAGGCGCAGCTGTACCTCACCGTAGAAGAATTTGGATGGATGAAGAGGTGGCTGGAAATTAAGGGTACGCTGACCTGCACCCAGAGCCGTTACTTTCTGTACACAGAGGGGAAGAACCCGTTCAGGAAGCTTGCCTACTCCCTGAGGTTGGCATGGGCTGATGTGGGGCTCCGCAGTCCCATTAACTTCACCGACCTCCGCACAGTCCACGCCGATAATGCGAAGAGGTTTCAAGACAAAGGCAACCGCCAAAGAGTGAGTGATTTCATGTGTCACAACACTGCAACTGCGGACAAATTTTACGCGAATAATCCTTCTTTGAAGGAGGCTGCGGACATTCGGTTGCTCTTCACACAGTCACTTCAAGCAGCGGCGGCGGCATCGACAGCAGCAGCAGCAGCGGGAAATGAAGACACTTTTGCGGGTATTGACATCGACAGTGACAACTCTGGAGAGGAGCACAGCCCGGCTCCCTACCAAGACTCCCTACCAAGACATGTCCCGAAGAGGGACCAGTCACTGGCCGAACACAACCCCTCAGACATGGGTGAAGAGAGGGTGCCATACTCTGCCCCAACTTCACCCACTGTTGCCAGTGATCAACTTGTAAATATGCAGTGTGTTGTTGTAATCAGTCCCCTTGTAAATACGTTATATCCTGTTTGAATTTATTTATTACTGTCAATATTACTGTAAATAAAGTTTGTTAAAATTACTAAGTGTTCTGTTTTTAATCCCACTATGGGTTTTCTTCTTTTAAGATCCCCAGGGGCACGATATTCTGGTTCTGGTGGTAGCATGTAGGTGTTTAGTCCGAGTGAGGAGTGCTCAAGTGTGGGATGATTTGTAAGGTAGAAGAGGGTAAAAAAAGTTAAAGTGTGAACCTCCAGCAGGGCAGGTGGTGCTGTGAAGAAGGCCGACTATGGGTGCCGATGGGCGGACGGCAAAGCA
>NW_027262571.1:0-12500 GCF_902827115.2 Pseudochaenichthys georgianus
CCAAAAAAGTATTCTCATTTTTAAATGAAGACCTTAACATTTCCATAAAATACAAAAATAAATAAATATTAAAACCCTTCTCATTATCGTATGTAGACCTTAAAAAGGCCAGTAGATTTAACAACAAATAAATAACCTTTTAAATAATACATTTAAAAAACAGCTGATTCCTGTTTGCAAAACGTCTAAATGTAAACCTGTAAAAAATTACCCAAAAATCACTTCTTATTTCTGAACGTACGTAAGACTAACGGTTTGATTTTCTTGCAACTTGATTGATTTTAATTAAGATTAGCTTCGGGCGGGAAACCTGTGAGGAAGCGACATTTGACGGTTGAGCGAGATCATTTTCACTTTTGAATTAGAGTCTGTGAGGATTTAGTTTACACACTTTAACTGTAGCGACCAGTAAAAGGTGCTTTTGACCATTCATTGAATTATCGTGATGATGCTCCCGGCGGCAGGGCGCTCTATGAACGGCGTAATGTCTCGGAGTGATATTTCTCACAGCAGGAAGTGTTTGAATCACCGATTATTCTCTAATCCCTCTCAGATCTTGGAACAGCTTCAATAAGCTTCGGCCGAGGGGAAACGGGAACGTCGGGATATCCTGGAAAACCCATTAATGCCTCATCGCAGGGACGTGTTGTTATAATGATTAACGCGTGTGTGTGTGTTCAGACGCAGACGTACCATAGAAGAAGAAAAGGAGCGACGGGGCAGATACGACTCTAAATAATATAAATCTGGGGCTCTATGATAGCCTACATAGCTGAACTTAAGACACTACATTAAGGAGAAAGAGGGGGAACTACGAATGTATGTTTTTTTTTTTCCTTTTTTTTCTTGCGTCTCTTTTTATATTAATTTTTTTATTTATTTATTTTTATTTATTTGTTCTGTCTTTGTATACATGTATGTATGTAGGTAGGTAGGTGTATGTATGTGCATGTGTACATGTGGGTATACATATGAGTATATGGGTACAAGTATTACTGTTACTATTCTTTATTCCCTTATCTATACATTTTTTTTTAATATTATCTTCCATATTACTTTAACCTACATGTATATACCTGTATACAGGTATCTATCTTATTTATTTAGTTAGTTATTTATTTTACTAGCTAGGACCGGGAGGGAGGGAAAGGGGAAAAATAAATAAAAATATTGACTGTATAAATGTAAACTCATTGTGCCTGACTCAATAAAAAAAAGTAAAAAAATAAATAATAATAATAATATAAACCAACAAATAAAAAACACTGGAAGAAAGGGTAAAAAGTGCAATAAAGCGTCAAATATAAGAAGAAATGTAAAGAAAAAATATGCATTAAAAATATATAATATAATACAATTATTTATAAAAACATAACAAGTTAAAGTAAAAATGTGCAATAAAATAATACATAAAATTAAATTAATTAAAAACATAAAAAAAAAAAAGTGCAATAAAAAAATAATAATAATATAATACAAATATTTATATTAAAATAAAAAGTTAAAGTATGTTGTATATCTCCAAGCTATTTGAATACTAGCTGATTAATGTTCTTTAGGGGCCATAGAAGAAAAGACCGTGTGAAGCTCAGAAATGCAGCGATCAGCAATACTTGACTTTTAGATTGAATTATAAATTGTGATTAAATGTTATCTCCCTGTGTTGCAGGGAAATGTTGTGAGGTTAAAGGGACAGGTGCGTTCAGGTGTGGAAAGACACCTGCAGGTCATTCATTGTAGGTTAGAAGCTTATCGGCGCAGCAGCTGGGTTTCAATTAAAACCCTCAGCGTCCAATTACAGCAATTAGACGGAAATCCACTTGCGTGTGGAGCCGTGACTCCGTTCCACGTGAACACACGCGATACGTATATTTTCAGATTCAGCACGACCTTCACTTTCACACTGTTATCATTATCTCTAATCCACTGCTGAGAAACGCCACTGAACACACGGAGAAACCAGAGGAAAGTCAACTATTTCTAACTGCAGAACCTGCCTTAGAATTATCACGTGTTTAGGTTTTATTCAGTTTTAAAGTTGTTAATAGTTATGATGCACAGAGGAGATGCTAACGGCTAATTCTGCTAGGTTTCAATGCTAATATGTTAAGAAATATAGGCAAAAACAAAGCAGAGTCCACACAGTGGGTGTTTCTCACTGTCTAGGAAGGATGCTCCAAAGCCACTATTTCAAGGATGCTACGTCATCGAGTCCCGCCGAAGGACTGTTCCAATGTCCAGGATGCTTGGAATTCTACCGAGGCCGGCGGGACATTTCGAGGCTGCACATGTGTATCCTCCGCGGTCTTAAAATCCCCACAATGCTTTGCGCACGGACCGATTTCCAAATCTTTGGCGGAAATCGCGCTCCATTTAAGGGCGGGGCCTCTCATATGACGCACACCTGTTAGCCTGTTCCACCATTCTCCGTTTACCGAAGGAAGGATTCTTGTCTCACTTCTGAAGCATCTGACTCGGAGGGACATGTCCTACCAAGGAAGCGTCCTCGACATTGAGAAACACCCAGTAACTCACTATATCTAGCGTTGTAAATTAGAGATACCTGTCTGTACATGAATGAATACAATGTGAACGATGCTAACGGCTAATTCTGCTAAGTTTCAATGGTGCTAAAATGTTATATATATATTATAGTCTAAAACAAAGCACAGTTCCCATGGTGACTGACTGAATCAAAGGCGTGTGTTGAATTTGTTTTAATATTACAGTAGTGTTATTAAATTAGAGCATGCTTATCCATTTCCACATGTTAGGAGCGATCAGCTGGGAGAAAAGGAAGACATGAAGGCGTGTTGCTCTCGGTACCGAAGTTAATTATCTCTAATAAAGAAACCAAAGTAATCTGGAGTTGGATCTTGATTGCCGTTTAAATACTGCCGTTATCCGACTTACTTTAACATCTCGAGACAAAGAGCCGTTACAGAGCTCTCCTGTCGAGCCAGTCGTCATGGAGGAAGGTGCCACACTTAAGGGATTTTCTTAACTTAATCCATGTCTGAGAGCACAGAAATGTCGCTTACAACTATCATTTCTCTGCAGAGGTGCATTGGGATGATTAGATACGTAAATCACACTTTTTTTATTGTCCTCTTTATGATATATTTTTAAATATGTGTGTAAATTGTAATAGAAAAGACAAGCCACAAAAAACACGTATGTTTTGCTTTCCCTGCATTAAATTTGCATGATTATATAAATATCTTCAGAACTGTTACAGGATGTTACAGGATGTGTATTTTGTAAATTGTGTAATTATTATTTATTTTTTTCTCTTACATTTTTAAGCCTTTTTCTTAGGTCGCGTTCACACCTAATAGTCCGTTTTCTGGAGCGCACCAGACGACAGTGTGAAGGTTCAGTTTGCGTTCACACGGCAACACTCAAACTATACACTTTAAACACAAGTCATGTGCTCGGAAATGCTGTTCACCCATTGGTCAGACATTAAGGGGGTAACAACGCGAATCCCAGCAATTTCTACCGGAGCCTCCGCCATGGAGCATCGGCACTTTCAGCAGGTTATTCTCATGCTGCTGTTAGTCTGGAGATCAACGGACTCCAGCGGCCCGCGCATGTGATTATATAATCAAACAACGTCCGTTAAAAAACATTATTACATGGCTTTGTTGAATACTCGATTCTGATTGGTCAATTCAAAACACGTGACACGTTTTTAATCCAGAACAGACAGACCGCTGTCAAGGATGTATTGACCGTTGTTAAGGACGGTCACATCTGCACAAAGAAGTCCGTTCGATTTAACTGTTTACAGTTTGGCTGAAACTAACTGACAAGACAAGAGCGACAAGAGAACAGCGGAGAAGTAACGGGCAGAAACCCTCCTTTTTACGCAGCGGTCCAGACATAGGTCAGACGGCGACACATATTCAGTGTGCAGTTCCTTTGGCATTAGGGCAGGGATACCTAGATACTTTCCAAGGTTTGACATAATGAATTGTGCTACTTTTAAAGCAAGCAACGATTTTTTTCAAATCTGTAATCATGAAGCTCCTCAAAAACGCTATCGAAGCAGTTCCTGCCGGACTATTTTTCTTAGCGGATGCATGTAAATGTAAATACAACTATTTTTTAAATCAATAAAATAATTTTCTAAATCCACAAAAGCATTTCAATTAATATTGGGAGTCATGTCGTTACTTTGTTGAGAATGTGGCCATGTAATAAGCGGATAATGTGCAGCAGCGCGGTCATTATGGGGAAAAGAACACCTTCATGCCGATCTCGATCCCTCCGCTTCGCGTCGGGCTCCTGATCAGCCTGTCGGTGTTCTTTTCCTGCTTATCCATGAGAGAGGGCGTTTCACCGACGACAGGTGTTCTTACTTGTATGTAGCTGACGGAGCATTTTTACTTTACACGACACTGTTCAACACTTAATTCTGCTTCACTCTTTAACTAAACAACGCGGATGTCTTGAAAGACTCTTTCGCTAAAGATCTTTGAAGACATCCACGTTCTTGTGACGCGTAGATACTGCGCTTCCTATGTTTGGGTGCGGACTGCGTTCACACCATGAACCGCTCCAGAGTTCACTAGCAAGCGGTCCACCTCTTTTAGGCGGAGCAGAATCCGGTTGTTTAGTTCACTTCAGAGGTCTGCGTTCACACCGACCCAAAAGAACCGCACCAGGGTTTGATTCAACCGGACTAAACAAGCCTAAGTTAGCAGTAAGCTGTCTTTGGCTCTTTTCTGCTGTAACAAAAGTACATGTCCCCTCTGTGGGACGAATAAAGGTATTCTGATAAAAGCAACATTTCCCTGCATTACATCTGCATTATTATATAAAAGGTGCATTAAAGGAACCCCTATCAGCTGTTACTGCGTTCCCTGGCCGTTCCCTGGAGGCGAAGTTGCGCAATAAAGTCACCAAAACATGTATTTAGTCGAATAATCATAATGTTGAGCTTCGTTTTATGCGGTTTGAACCCCGTCGTCCCTAACGTGGTGCGTTCACTGACCGTGACTCCGGAGTCGCTGCTGGTCTCCCTGAAGGTGAAGTTGCACACGGCCCAGGCCAGGTAGTAGGTGGACATCCTGGGCGTGCGGCTGAACCTCGTGGTGATGGATCCGTCCTCTTCCAGCGCGCTCCGCTCCTCCGGCATGTTGCTGAGCGCCGTGTACTGAGCGTCGTGCCGCAGCGTCACGGAGAACGTGGCTTTGTACACCGGCTCGTCGAAACACGGGAACGCCTTCCGGGCGTGGATCGGACTGAACTGGGTCAGCGCCAGGAATCTGGGGAGGAAGAGGAGGAAGAGGAAGAGGGTTAGTGGGAAGTAAAATACATGGTTTTAGAGAGGCATTGTTTAAAAAAAAAGTATAATTTATTATGTTATTTATTTTATTGTATTTAATACACATTTTATTTTATTATATTACTATTATTAGCATATTGCTTTATTTATTTTCGTAGGCCATTTTTTCGGCTATTTAAATGTTGAAATGTAACTTTACTTTATTTCCATTTTATTTCATGATTTTTTTATTTTATTTAATTTTCTTGATTATTTTTACTTTATTTATTTTATTTCTTTATTTTATATTTTTTCCCTTTATATCTTTATTTCCGTTACTTTTTAATTTTTATTTAATTTGATTTACGTTATTTATTTTAATTTTAATTTTAATTAAAAAATGTCTTCATTTATTTGTATTTAACTTTATTTTAACTTATTTTATTTCATCTAAGAACAGAATTGGACCAAAGAGAGGGTCAGATATTTATCATATATTTCAGAAGCAATTCCTGAGCTCACGACTGTCCTATGTCAGACCTCCTTTTATCTTAGAAAATCTTGCCTATAACTGTAAATATAATTCTCTAATCACCCAGTGTCCCGTTATGTCTTTGTACATTACATTACATTTAGCTGACGCTTTTATCCAAAGCGACTTACAATAAGTGCGTTCGACCAACAAGATACAAGAAGAAAACAGAATCATAAAGTACATCAGGTCAAGAGCCAAACATGTCAAGTGCTACTCAACTGGCTGTAGAATATAATTCCTTTATTGTCATCGCACCAGGTACAACGACATTAAAAAAGCAATCCTCGCAGTGCATTTCCACATAAAACGAATAAATATATATCTATATAAACATATATACACATAAACATATGCTCACACATCCATACCAACATGCATACAGGCCCGCACATCATTTACATACAGTTTACACTATAAAAAACACAGCGATGATATTTTGCTTCTCTGATGTCGATCAGTTCATAAGTTAGGAAACTATTAAAAAGTCGTGCAGTTGGAAGTTGGAAGTTGTAACTGTTCAGTTCAGCGTTTGACGGTGTTCAGTTCTCGTAGGCTCCGGGGTAGAAACTGTTTTTCAGTGGGTTTTCCCTTGATTGGATTGACCTACTGTACGCCTACCGGAGGGCAGACGAGCAAACAGGAAGTGTCCGGGGGGGAAGAGTCTGCAATTATTCTGCCTGCTCTGTTGAGGCAACGTTGGCTGAAGAGCTCCTCCAGAGAAGGCAGTGAGCAGCCGATGACCTTCTGGGCTGTTGATGACCCTCTGAAGGCTTTCCGGTCCTCTTCGGAGCAGCTGGCACGCCACGTGGTGAGGCAATATGCCGGCACACCACGTGGTGAGGCAATATGCCGGCACGCCACGTGGTGAGGCAATACGCCAGCACGCCACGTGGTGAGGCAATACGCCAGCACGCCACGTGGTGAGGCAATACGCCAGCACACCACGTGGTGAGGCAATACGCCGGCACACCACGTGGTGAGGCAATACGCCGGCACACCACGTGGTGAGGCAATACGCCGGCACACCACGTGGTGAGGCAATACGCCGGCACACCACGTGGTGAGGCAATACGCCGGCACACCACGTGGTGAGGCAATATGCCGGCACACCACGTGGTGAGGCAATATGCCGGCACGCCACGTGGTGAGGCAATACGCCAGCACTCAAACTTTGGGAGAACTGTCTTCAAGTCTGCATGGTTGAAATCACCAGCTATGGTATGGGCGGCTTCGGGATATGTGCTTTGTTGTGAATTGATAGCACTGTGCAGGTAGCCTATCGCTATTTTAGCATTAGCATCTGGTGGTATGTCGACAGCTGTTACTATGACAACGGTAAACTCACGAGGGAGGTAAAACGGCCTGCATTTCACCGTCAAGTACTCCAGGTCTGAAGAGCAATGACTGTCCATGATAACGGCGTCCTTGCACCAGTTGTTATGTACGTAAATGCATAACCCCCCTCCCCCGCTCTTACCAGAGTCGATGTTTCTGTCCCAGCGGTATGCTCTTCGCCCCGCTAGCTCAATGGCTCCGTCTGGGACAAGTGGGTGGAGCCATGTCTCCGTTATGATCAGGATGCAACAGTCTTGTACGTCTTTATTTTCAGACATCTGTGGGTTTAGTTCATCCATTTTGTTGAGGACGGATCTGGGGTTCGTGAGAAAGATGCTGGGTAGCGGTGGTTTGTGAGGTCGTCTCCTTAGCTTAGCCAGTTGACCGGACCGGCATCCCGCTTCTGCTTCCTCCTCCGCCTCCGATGCCTGGCGGAGCCGACAACACTCCACGGAGAGCCCGGTGTCCTGGCTATCTCTTCCGGTATATTGTGGGAGTGCGAAAATAATCCTATCGAAAGTAGTTCCCTGCGGCTGTACATAGGATTCGCACTGCTAACCGAAACATTGGCTACTCGACATACGACGAAAACACACATAGAAAGCACAGAAAGGAAGAGCTACGAGCCGCTGTGACTGTGCGCCGCCATCATCCATCCATTTGACCATTAGATAAGCCAGTCCTGTGTTAGTATATAAGAGCTCTGTTAGTAGTTCTATCCTCGAGGTGGAGTCGAAAGAGATGAGTCTTCAGTCCGGAAGGTGTGTGAGCTTTTCTGCTGTCCTGATGTCAATGGGAGCTCATTCCACCATCTTGGAGCCAGGATAGCAAACCCACGTGTTTCTGCTGATGGGAACTTGGGTCCCCCTGGCAGCGAGGGTGCAGCGAGCCGTCTGGCTGATGCAGAGCGGAGTGCACGAGCTGGGGTGCACGGTTTAACCATGTCCTGGATGTAGGAAGGGCCAGATCCATTCGCAGCATGGTACGCAAGCACCAGGGTCTTGAAGTGGATTCTAGCAGTTACCGGAAGCCAGTGGAGGGAGCGGAGGAGCGGCGTGGGGTGGGAACATTCAGGAAGGCTGAAGACCAGACGAGCCGCTGCATTCTGGGTGAGGTCAGAGGTCGGATGGCACATGCAGGCAGACCAGCCAGGAGGGAGCTGCAGAAGTCTAGGCGTGAGAGGATGAGTATAACATGAAGTGTCAAAACATGCCTGAACACTCCGGCCTCTGCTGCCAGGCCTCTCGGCTTCCTCTCGGCTTTACGTCAGTCTTTATGTCAGTCTTTATGTCAGTATTAAACATGGCGCTGTCGTACGAAGAGGGATTTGGTTCCAGTCCTTATCAGAGAGGAAGCGTGGATCAGAGTTCAGAGAGTTACGGGATAATCCTCTCAACTTCCAGAAGTAATCCAAAACAAACCCCACTTCCTGTTTCCTCCTGATGTCGGTAAGCCGAGTCGACGGTTTCCGTATCATCGTTACCTGACACACAGGAATTAATCCCTCGTTCCCGTTATCTCGCTCGAGTCGTCGTGGAGGAAGAGATGAAAGGAACACAAGTTTGGGAGGAAGACGAGGAAGAAAGTGGGAAATGAAAGAGGAAACAAAAGGGACGCAAGAGAGGAAGTATATCAGAACACGCCATGAAGTATTAAAAAGTGAGGACGTGACGTGGAGGCGAGAGACAGAAAGAGGGAGGAAGGAAGTGAGGAGGCAGGGAAGGAAAAGTAGTGGAGTGAGAGGAAAGGAAGAAGTATGGGGAAGGAATAGCAAGAACAACTAACATCTCTCCCCTGAACTCTCCCCCCACACACACACACACACACACACACACACACACACACACACACACACACACACACACACACACACACACACACACACACATACACACACACACACACACTTCCCTCATCCAGCACCAGTCACTTTTCTGCCCATCTCCGCTGCTCCTGCACTGAAACTGTACTTTGAACATTTTAAATATATTATTAACATTTTAAATATATTATTAACATTTTAAATATATTATTAACCAGCACATATTAAAACTATTACTTGGTTGTACACGCTGTTTATCGAGGCCCTTTTTGTTTCAGTCACGCTGTGGGACTGCACGAAACGGTGTCTCCAGATTTCTGGATGTATAACACACGTAGTCATCTTGACTCTCAATCTGACTTTTGACTTTGACTTAGAAGGAAACACAGAACAGGTGGAGGCAAGAGGAAGGAAATGAGGAGGAAGGACACGAGGAGGAAGGACATGAGGAGGAAGGACATGAGGAGGAAGGACATGAGGAGGAAGGACATGAGAAGGAAGAAGAGAAGAAGCTCAAGAAGTGTGAGGAGATAGAGAAATGGAGGGGGGAGGATAATAAACAGAGCGCGAGAGGCAGACCCAAAGAGGGAGAGAGAAATAATGGAGAACGCCTGAGAGAGACGAGATAAAGACACACATACACACACACACACACACACACACACACACACACACACACACACACACACACACACACACACACACACACACACACAGAGCTCAATTGAATGAACACACACACATTTATGTGACGTGACATCCTGCAGATTGGCAACAGTCGACACCGCCGCCGAAGTAACACTTGTTGTCACGGTAACCCTGATAGACAACAAGGCCGAAGGTGTTGCCCGGGACAACCACGACGCACACACACAGTCACACGCAAATTAATTCACACGGCGGCGCTTTCCCCGACCGGCAGAAAGTGAAAAATGAAAATGGCATCACCTCCTGCTGTAATGTTTGCCATTAACTTTGCGTGAGACACCACAGAAGAAGAGTGACGGCTGGTTGAATGAGACACACACACACACACACACACACACACACACACACACACACTCACACACTCACACAGAGAAGTAGAAGCGTCCAGGTCTGAAGAGGATCCTGACCTGCATCACTTCTACGAGATGTTGTTCAATATTGAGAGTAAACCCGTTGATGGAGCAGGGTGCTAGCTACAGGCTAGCTGTTAGCCGGTGACTCAGCGAGTAGGAGCTGCACTTCAGCACCATGTTGAAGTCATGTCATGCTGCTGTGTACTTTTACTCCACTACATGTATTTAATACCTTTAGTTACTTTACAGATGTGGATGAAAGATGTGAAATATAATCAAGTGTTAAATCAGACTTTCGTTATTTTACTCAAGCACAAGATCTGAGTACTTTTACTCAAGTACAAGATCTGAGTACTTCTACTTTTACTACAAGATCTGAGTACTTCTACTTTTACTCAAGCACAAGATCTGAGTACTTTTACTTTTACTCAAGTACAAGATCTGAGTACTTCTACTTTTACTCAAGCACAAGATCTGAGTACTTCTACTTTTACTCAAGCACAAGATCTGATTACTTCTACTTTTACTCAAGCACAAGATCTGAGTACTTCTACTTTTACTCAAGTACAAGATCTGAGTACTTCTACTTTTACTCAAGCACAAGATCTGAGTACTTCTACTTTTACTCAAGAACAAGATCTGAGTACTTCTACTTTTACTCAAGTACAAGATCTGAGTACTTCTACTTTTACTACAAGATCTGAGTACTTCTACTTTGACTCAAGTACAAGACCTGAGTACTTCTACTTTTACTCAAGTACAATATCTGAGTACTTCTACTTTTACTCAAGTACAAGATCTGAGTACTTCTACTTTTACTCAAGCACAAGATCTGAGTACTTCTACTTTTACTCAAGCACAAGATCTGATTACTTCTACTTTTACTCAAGCACAAGATCTGAGTACTTCTACTTTTACTCAAGTACAAGATCTGAGTACTTCTACTTTTACTCAAGCACAAGATCTGAGTACTTCTACTTTTACTCAAGAACAAGATCTGAGTACTTCTACTTTTACTCAAGTACAAGATCTGAGTACTTCTACTTTTACTACAAGATCTGAGTACTTCTACTTTGACTCAAGTACAAGACCTGAGTACTTCTACTTTTACTCAAGTACAATATCTGAGTACTTCTACTTTTACTCAAGAACAAGATCTGAGTACTTCTACTTTTACTCAAGTACAAGATCTGAGTACTTCTACTTTTACTACAAGATCTGAGTACTTCTACTTTGACTCAAGTACAAGACCTGAGTACTTCTACTTTTACTCAAGTACAATATCTGAGTACTTCTACTTTTACTCAAGTACAAGATCTGAGTACTTCTACTTTTACTCAAGAACAAGATCTGAGTACTTCTACTTTGACTCAAGTACAAGACCTGTGTACTTCTACTTTTACTCAAGTACAATATCTGAGTACTTCTACTTTGACTCAAGTACAAGACCTGAGTACTTCTACTTTGAGTCAAGTACAAGATCTGAGTACTTCTACTTTTACTCAAGCACAAGATCTGAGTACTTCTACTTTTACTCAAGAACAAGATCTGAGTACTTCTACTTTTACTCAAGTACAAGATCTGAGTACTTCTACTTTGACTCAAGTACAAGACCTGAGTACTTCTACTTTTACTCAAGTACAATATCTGAGTACTTCTACTTTGACTCAAGTACAAGACCTGACTACTTCTACTTTGACTCAAGTACAAGATGTGAGTACTTCTACTTTGACTCAAGTACAAGACCTGAGTACTTCTACTTTTACTCAATTACAATATCTGAGTACTTCTACTTTTACTCAAGTACAAGACCTGAGTACTTCTACTTTGACTCAAGTACAAGACCTGAGTACTTCTACTTTGACTCAAGTACAAGACCTGAGTACTTCTACTTTGACTCAAGTACAAGATCTGAGTACTTCTACTTTTACTCAAGTACAAGATCTGAGTACTTCTACTTTTACTCAAGTACAAGATCTGAGTACTTCTACTTTTACTACAAGATCTGAGTACTTCTACTTTTACTCAAGCACAAGATCTGAGTACTTCTACTTTTACTCAAGCACAAGATCTGAGTACTTCTACTTTTACTCAAGAACAAGATCTGAGTACTTCTACTTTTACTACAAGATTTGAGTACTTCTACTTTGACTCAAGTACAAGACCTGAGTACTTCTACTTTTACTCAAGTACAATATCTGAGTACTTCTACTTTGACTCAAGTACAAGACCTGAGTACTTCTACTTTGACTCAAGTACAAGATCTGAGTACTTCTACTTTTACTCAAGTACAATATCTGAGTACTTCTACTTTTACTCAAGTACAAGACCTGAGTACTTCTACTTTGACTCAAGTACAAGACCTGAGTACTTCTACTTTGACTCAAGTACAAGACCTGAGTACTTCTACTTTGACTCAAGTACAAGACCTGAGTACTTCTGATTTTGACTCAAGTACAAGATCTGAGTACTTCT
>NW_027262571.1:17500-27149 GCF_902827115.2 Pseudochaenichthys georgianus
GCTTTGAAGTGTCCTTCAGTAAAAAGTACCCATAGCTAGCAGCTGCTTTAAAGAGTACCTGACCTCCCTTTATATTAATAGAACAATAATGTCATTGTTAGCTAATGAATGTTTCCATGCTGACCAACGGCAACGTGACAACGTTTCCATTGGTCCCTCTTCTTTAGAGAAGACCAGGAAGTGATGGATACACGGATCGTGTTCCAACCAATAGGCACGCAGTGACTCTAAAGAATAATGACCACGCACCAAACACACATTCAGACTAAAGGAACCAGCTGTTTGGGAAATGAGAGAAGTAGAAAGTACAGGTATTTGAGTTCAACATGTAAGAAGTAGAAAGTACAGGTATTTGAGTTCAAAATGTAAGAAGTAGAAAGTACAGGTATTTGTGTTCAACATGTAAGAAGTAGAAAGTACAGGTATTTGTGTTCAACATGTAAGAAGTAGAAAGTACAGGTATTTGAGTTCAACGTGTAAGAAGAAGAAAGTACAGGTATTTGAGTTCAAAATGTAAGAAGTAGAAAGTACAGGTATTTGTGTTCAACGTGTAAGAAGTAGAAAGTACAGGTATTTGAGTTCAACATGTAAGAAGTAGAAAGTACAGGTATTTCTGTTCAAAATGTAAGAAGTAGAAAGTACAGGTATTTGTGTTCAACGTGTAAGAAGTAGAAAGTACAGGTATTTGAGTTCAACATGTAAGAAGTAGAAAGTACAGGTATTTCTGTTCAAAATGTAAGAAGTAGAAAGTACAGGTATTTGTGTTCAACGTGTAAGAAGTAGAAAGTACAGGTATTTGAGTTCAACATGTAAGAAGTAGAAAGTACAGGTATTTGGGTTCAACATGTAAGAAGTAGAAAGTACAGGTATTTGGGTTCAACATGTAAGAAGTAGAAAGTACAGGTATTTGAGTTCAACATGTAAGAAGTGTGTGTGTGTGTGTGTGTGTGTGTGTGTGTGTGTGTGTGTGTGTGTGTGTGTGTGTGTGTGTGTGTGTGTGTGTGTGTGTGTGTGTGTGTGTGTGTGTGTGTGTGTGTGTGTGTGTGTGTGTGTGTGTGTGTGTGTGTGTGTGTGTGTGTGTGTGTGTGTGTGTGTGTGTGTGTGTGTGTACCGTTTCTCCCGGTGCAGTGTGTAGGAGCTTCTGAAGAAGCCCAGCAGCTCGTCCTCGATGGCAGCCTCGAAGCTGACGTTCAGCCGGTAAACCCGGAGCGGTTTGAGTTCTCGGTGCAGAACGACCACGTGCATCTGAGTGGTCGGATGGGGGAAGTGGCGGTGGATTCTCATGGCTCCGCCTCCTGGTCTGTTGGCAGGGCGACCGTTGGCTCCGCCCTCTGCCGTGACGGACACACGGTCCACCTGAAGAGAGAGAAGGAACAACCGTTAACACAGAGACGTTTCTGTGTTGGTCCCTGAAGGCAGCATCTCCCACGTCCAATGGGATTTCTCCATTTCTCGATTTTGAATTATTTATGACACTTACACGTTTTGTTGGCGGTTTAAGTACTTTAAGTGCAGTGGAATCTGAATGTCTTTCTAGAAGAATATAGTCTAACATCAAGCCCCGCCCACTTTCCGGCTAAAATCCAGCAGATGTTGGTGACTTTGTGATGTCACAATGTTTTTTTGGGTTGTGCAACCATTAGCCAATAACCAACCAAGGTGACTCCCCCCCCCCCCCCCCCCCCAACCTTATCACCTGAATCTCCTCCATTGTGTTTTGTTAAACCAATCATCTCTCAAAGGGGCGTGGCCAGCAGCAGCTCATTAGCATTTAAAGCTACAGACAGAGAATCAGGACTTTTGATCTGAATCGTGTTAAAAACAGCCTGTAATTTAACACCAGCCTCTTTAATGGAGGGACCTGCACAGAACATCACAGTATCATCCGCATAAACATGTAAAGTAGCTTCATCCACATGTTCCCCTACGCTGTTGATATATATGGAGAATAAAAGTGGTCCTGAAACAGAACCTTGTGGTACACCATTAGAAATGTTTAACCACTCAGAAGACAGTCCATCAAAGTGAACACAGTGGGACCTTTCAGAGAGGTAGTTCACAAACCACCCCACTGCCAATACTGAGTAGCCTCTGCTTTAAAATGAGATGATCAACGGTGTCAAACGCTTTGGACAGGTCAATAAATAGAGCTGCACAACTCTGCTTATTATCTAAAATACTCGTAATATCATTTACCACTTTACTTGTTCACTCACTAGGCGTTCAAGAACCTGAGCCAGAACTGACAACTTCGAGATGGGCCTTTAGTTATTTAAAATAGTTGCCTCCCCTCCTTTTAGTAAAGGCAGGACATACGCTGACTTCCATACTTTTGGAATTGTGTTCGTGCTGAGGGAGAGGTTAAAAAGAGAAGTAAGAGGTGGAGCAATAAAATCTGCAGCTATCTTTAAAAAGAAAGGTTCTACGTTGTCCGGACCGGCCGGTTTCCTAGGATCTAACTTGGATAAGGCTTCTGGAACAATACCAATAGTAAAAGGAGTAAAACTGAAAGGGTTTTCCAGACCACACGTATCCTCAAATCTTCGGTGTATCAAAATATGAAACGCTGTAAAAGAGCAAAATGAATCAACGCTAATGGATAGAAATAGAAATTGAAGGGAAACTTCTGTCATCATTCAAACAGAGTGCAGCAGTGCATGATGGGAACACGCCCGGCAACAGAAAGAACCGTTTGAAACCTCTGGGTCACACACCAATCAAACTGTGTGTGTGTGTGTGTGTGTGTGTGTGTGTGTGTGTGTGTGTGTGTGTGTGTGTGTGTGTGTGTGTGTGTGTATATGTGTGTGTGTGTGTGTGTGTAGTATTACATCATGTTTGGTGTAAAACATATAATAATATCAGCGACTGGTGGAGGGGGTTTATTGATAGCAAGGGAGGAGGAGGTGAGGAAGTAGGGAGGAAGGAGATAAGGATTAAACACATTGAATATGAAGTAGAAATGTGCGTTTGTGTGTGCGTGTGTGCGTGCGTGGTTCTTTGATGAATGAAGTGATCGATACGAGCGGAGCGCCTGCTGACACGGAGAGGAAAAGTCGGGGATTAAAAGAATGTTTTTCAAGGGGTTTCGCTGACTCGCCAGAAATGGTTTTTAATTGGGTTTGTTCGATAGTTGGTTTGATGTCTCGGCTCACGGCTCGTCGCTGTCCGGTCTTTTTAAACCGCCAAACTTGCTCACGTTTGAAAGTTGAATCTTTGAATCTTTGAATCAAGCTTTGTGTGTTCTGTAGGTGTGTGTGCATGTCAATGGTCTGCAAAGGCTAAAATCCCAAAGTTCCAAAACACAGTGACATCACTATGGAACCACTAACGCTTCTATTGGCTACAACACATTGTACATGATCTCTAAGCTGGTTGACCAATCACAACCGGGCAGGCCAGCTAACCAATCAGAGCAGACCAGACCAGAGAGGACTCTTTAAAGTAGAGACACTACATACTGATATACACCTGAACATCAGAGGAGAGGACTCTTTAAAGTAGAGACACGACATACTGATATACACCTGAACATCAGCAGGAGAGGAATCTTTAAAGTAGAGACACTACATACTGATATACACCTGAACATCAGCAGGAGAGGACTCTTTAAAGTAGAGACACTACATACTGACATACACCTGAACATCGGCGGGAGAGGACTCTTTAAAGTAGAGACACTACATACTGATATACACCTGAACATCAGCAGGAGAGGACTCTTTAAAGTAGAGACACTACATACTGATATACACCTGAACATCAGCAGGAGAGGACTCTTTAAAGTAGAGACACTACATACTGATATACACCTGAACATCGGCGGGAGAGGACTCTTTAAAGTAGAGACACTACATACTGATATACACCTGAACATCAGCAGGAGAGGACTCTTTAAAGTAGAGACACTACATACTGATATACACCTGAACATCAGCAGGAGAGGACTCTTTAAAGTAGAGACACTACATACTGATATACACCTGAACATCAGCAGGAGAGGACTCTTTAAAGTAGAGACACTACATACTGATATACACCTGAACATCGGCGGGAGAGGACTTTTTAAAGTAGAGACACTACATACTGATATACACCTGAACATCGGCGGGAGAGGACTCTTTAAAGTAGAGACACTACACCCTGATATACACCTGAACATCAGCAGGAGAGGACTCTTTAAAGTAGAGACACTACGTACTGATATACACCTGAACATCAGCAGGAGATGACTCTTTAAAGTAGAGACATATGAACCTGAAAATGAGCGGTTCAGTCCTCTCTGTCGACCAATCAGCGATACGGCCAGATTTCAATGGACTTCACTGCCGATATTCCTGGTTTCCAGTTTGAACCGTCTTTCCAGTACTTAACATCAAGCTTCATCTATAACCTACATTTCCCACGTGTACACAACCCATTAGAATATATCCAGTGAGCACATTCTTGCTCCCCAGGGGATGAACCCATTGGAATTAGAGTCCTTATTCAGCCAATATTTTACATTGCATTTTTTTTTTTTATATAACGCACGATGTTATCATTGTACCTGCATTTAAGTGTTGCTCTGTTTGCCTCAGCAGGAATTGGAAAGTTTGTGAAAGAAGAAAAAGAAGCTTCCGGCCCTTTTTTTACTTTGCTCTCACTTTCACTTTTCACCTGTGACATTTATTCCGTGAGAATTACAGAGCACCTTGCGGGATGTTTCCGCTCCAGCCGGTTGCATTTCTCTCCGCCTTGTGTTTACCCCTTTATAAAAAGATAATTGTCGCGCGCGGTACCTCGGGAGGCCCGCCCGGCGCCCAGCAACACCTCCTAATTCACCGCGTGCTCACAAACAAACAAAAAGGGTCTGCGGGGCTTTTTAAGTGGCCTCTGCCCAAATTAGACAGAGTTATCCTCCTCTCACATTAGCCCAGATGACCGCCCGGAAAGATCATGTTGCTCGGCGTTTCTCTGAGGCTTTCTCCCAACCAAATCTAAATATAGAAATCGGCTGAAACAGCAACTTGGATGGTTAATTAGCTTTGTTGAGAAAATCTCCGAAGCCAAATCTGGATGCTTTGTTCGAGAGCGGCTTGTTTTCCTCCGGAGAGACGAGGCTTTGTCGGCACGTTATCAAACCGTGTGCATCCACAGCGCCGCTAAAAGGGGTCAGGGGTCAGGAAACCAGAGTATCTCCGCAATTATCACGTCTGGTGAAGACCTTATTTTGCATTGCATGTCTTTTAACGACCCTTTAAATATGTATTTTTATCCAGAAAAACGTTTTAATGATCTACAATCCAATGTATTATACCTTTATTTTGAAAATCCCATTGGAAGTCTTTGCCGCCAATAAATCAAATCAAGTTTTATTTATATGGTACATTTAAAAGCCATTTTTGGTCGAGCCAAAGTGCTGCGTGTACGAGTAATAAAACCACATTACTACAATCACAATCAACTCAGATTGACTGAAAACATTTTTGCTAGTAAGTAATATTTTTGCACTTCTATTAATAACCTTTTAAATTTGTATTTGACAACATTTTGTGTTGTGATTTAGTCACTTAAATGTCAATAAGTCACCATATGTTAATATTTTTGATGTTTTAAAAGCTTTTTTGCCAAAACCCTTTCATTCTTTATCTTCTCGATACTTGATTTTCCAACTCAATGTAAGAACATCGGTTTAAACGGTGGTTAATCAGCTACGATACTGCACCGGAACACACCGTAGTACTGCTTCTATGAGGTGACGACCAGATCGAACGTGTGAGTACACTATGTCTACACGTTTTCCGGTCTTGAAAGACTTCTATAGATTTCTACGCATTAAGCCACCGTACCTCCAAGCGGTCGATGTGTTGGCTGAGAAACATCTCACTTCTTCAAAGCGCTATCGTCTTCTGAATCAAGCTATTATCGTTTGCCATGTCACAGATGTTACAATGTTCCTCAAGACATGCTTACCAAACCCGTCCACAGATTGCTCTCCATTAAGCCGCCGTACCTCCAGGTGGTCTTGAAAGAACGATTGTCTTCTACGTGACTTTAAGCTATTATTGTTTGCCATGATCGTCAAGCCACAGATTGTACTATGTTCCTAAAGACATGCTTACCAAAGACCTCTCGAGATGTCTCTCCACTCAGACGTACCTCGAGTTGGTCGATGTTTGAAAGCATTGTCTTCTATCTGAACTGAGCACGCCACAGATATCACCATGTTCCCAAAGACATGTCTACCAACCACTTCTCCACTCAGACGTACCTCGAGGCGGTCGCTGTGCAGCACGATGAACCGCGTGGCGTTGATGCACTCCAGCTCGATGCTGACCTCCCCGGAGAAGGTGAAGTTGTCCATGTAGACGGCGATCCGCAGGTCGTAATGCCGCGGCCTCAGCGTTCCCGGCAGCCTCAGGTTTCTCCACGGCTGAACCCCTTCCTCGTCTCCTCTTTCTCCTTTACTGCCGTTCAGTTTGGTGGACCCTCGAGATCCCGATTCGCCCGTCGCCACATCTCGACTCCCGCAGTCCTCGAATCGGACGCTGAGCACCACAGCCAGCGCCGTGACGATGATGAGGGTGAGGATGCTCAGAGCGAAGCCCAACACGAGGCGCTTGTGCACCGTGATGTGCCGCTCCGTGGTGCGAGGGCGGACCACCACCGTCTCGGCCCATTGGTCCGAGAGGCCGCGGCCGTTCCTCATGGCGCCGGGGCTGCTGTCGTTCAGCCCCATAGCGCTAAAACAAAGGGTCCGACAGCGAAGAGGTGCCTCCAGTAAATGGGGTTCGGAGCAGAAAGAGATTCATTTATGCTAAAGTCTTTATCCAGATTGTTTGCAGCAAATGTTTTTGTGTTTGAAGGTCCCAATCCTTCCCACCCTCAGTCTGTCAATCGTCCAGTCTCCGAACCTTGCCTCTCTAAAAAAAAAAACCGTCCTTCAGCTTCGAGGTAGAAAACCCTCTCTGCTGCACGTCTTACATTTCAGGCAACAGAACTGACAACCCAGAAGGGATGAGATGGTCGTGTGCGTTTTGGTTTTGCGGCGAGGAGAGGAAGAATAAAAAATCAATGCTGCATGGGCTCGATTTCAAGATCTACAGGAGGCAGAGGAAGAGGAAGGACAGGAGGCGGAGGGGGGGGGGTATGTCGTTCAGGATGTGGCTATACAGTGAGCGTATCATCCACAGGCCTTCTCTGGGAATCGGCTAAACCTAGAAGACAGAAGAAAGCCTCGTTACAACCGGATCGGGAAACAATCCGAAGCAGCAGAATTGGCTGAAGACGGACATTATTCATGTTGAGTTTGAAAATGGTAATTTCATCAACATGCATAGTCTTTTTCTGGGAATCAGCTAAACCTCGAAGAGTGAGAACTGGAATAAAGCCTTGATACAACCCTGTGTGCTGCCGACCAACTGAAGTCTCACTTTAGCTGAATCTGCAAAAAGCACCTTGAGATGATGGCTGGTTTCGAGCTTTTCATCAAGGCTTTCTGCGGGAATCAGCTGAAGAGGTTATAAACCCTTCGACAGCCACACAAGCTGAATTAGCATACGTCGTAAAAGCACTTGGATTAAAATGTCCCATGTCGAGCTGTAAAAGACGTTATTTCATCAACGCGCGTCCCCTCACAGCGGGGGGTATTTTCTCCAGGTCGTCGTAAAGTTAATTTGTTCTGAGTTAGAACTGCAGTGAGGCGTAAGCGAACCCCGATAGGACTATGATGGGATTATTATTATTATGATGATACAGCGGGACGTTAGGGTCGGGAGGAGCCACCGATGCACTCGAGTCTCCCAGGATTATTATTATTACACGTCAGGTTTGGAGTCCGGTGAAGATCATCGTCGACAAGTTATCAGCCAATATTTTGCATTTTGACTCAATTACTATCCATTTAAACCTCAATGTGTTTAGGTTATGACACCATGTGTACAGGACTTGCTTTTTAACATGAAAACCCAAGTTAACATTTTATAAGACCATTTTTAGCATCATATTTCTCTTAATGGCAATTTAAATGTACATTTTTGTCAAGAAATGTACTATATTTGTCACAACTGTTTTAAATGTTGTTAGAGACGTGTTTTAGTTACTTTAAATGTGGAAAAGTCACCACATGTTATTCAAATAAAATAAAAATACATTTATTGTTATATAATGAAGAATTGTACGACTTACCATTTCAGAATATTGAATTAAAAGGTTATTTTCCAGGTATATTTGCATTGAAACCAGTTGATTGGTTTAAACTCCAGCTCTAATGTTCTTTCTCCGTTAATATTCTGCAGATAACGGTGCTTCCTCCCGGTAATAACTCTCCCTCTCGGTCCTCGGGAGGGTAAATTGATGATTTAAGGTCAGCACGCGGTGGTTCACTCCACCGGGGCTAAACGGTACCCCACAGATCGTGATGGATGAGAGATAGATTCAGAATGATTGATACCGGGGGATATATCGATCCGGTGGAGGGGGCAGAAACCGGGGGAAAGAGGCTGTTTTTATCCGGTAGAAATCCAAGAATCAATGCAGCCTTTACCGAAATCAATCCGGTTTTGAACGTGAACGTTATCCAGTCCCTGGGTGAACGGAAACCCGGTGATGATGGGGGCTTATTATAAAGAGAGACCTCAGTCCTGATAATAACCGGGGACTTTTCCCGTCAAAAACACCTGCTTTTGTATGCTCTTATTTACCGAGGGTGAATTGTCAAGTGCCACCGGGACTGTCCGTTAAACTGATCCGTTAGTTTGAACCCAAGGAGTTGGCTGTTAAACGTCAGAAATCTGGTACTGATCCGTTAAATCAACCGGGAATCCGTTACAAGAGCAAACATCAGGGGAACATTTAGAAACAGATCAAACACAAAGTGATCTGTTCAAACACCGGGAATCCGTTAAAAAAACAGCTAATGGCCTCTTTAGTAGCAGTCACCGTTAAACCGTTAAACCAGCTCAAATGAAGAGTTGGCTGTCAGAAATCCGGTATTGATCCGTTAAATCAACCGGGAATCCATTACAAGAGACAACATCATTTTTTAAACGTCACAGATCAAACACCGGGAATCTATTGTAACAGTCACCAGGACTTTCCGTTAAACTGACGTTAAATACCGTTATAGACACAACTAAATCCGTTATTGGTCCGTTAAACGAACCGGGAATCGGTTGTTTAAAACAAACTAAGGGTCTCTTTAGTAATTGGTCACCGGGACTGTCCGTTAAAACACCTCAGATGTCAGTTTGAACACGAAGAAATCCGGTATGTCAGAAATCCGGTAGCCTATTGATCCGTTAAACCAACCGGGAATCCGTAACAAGAGGGAACATTTTGAAACGTCACAGATCAAACACCGGGAATCCGTTAAAAAAACTGGGTCTATTTCTTTTTGTAATGCTCGTTAAACCTACCGGGATCAGGTAAAGGTCCCTGATCCGTTAAAGAGCTCCATCATTAAACCCGTGCCCTCTCCATTAAATCCAAAGTAATGAACCGGGTCCGGTGGATTATATCCCGGGTATAAAACCGGCTCAGACCCCTCCGGTGCTCCGGGGTTTCACCGGATCATCCTCAACTTTTTAAGCCCGCAGAGAGCTGCTGCTCCCGGTGAGGGAGAAACGTCTTCATTAACCGAGCAGGAGGTGAGGAAGATGATGAGGAAGAA